>NC_134360.1:235326581-235399081 GCF_048569485.1 Anomaloglossus baeobatrachus | reverse complement strand
TCTTACACTGTGCCAATCATTTTGCTCATCCCTTCATGATTGAAATATCACTTTGGCTGGACACTAATCTGTTGACCCTTTAGAAATTGCACTTTATACAAAGTCGCAATTGTGAAGAGCGGATACGTTTTGCCGCAGTTCCCCCTTTTTTTTCTTCCTTTTGCCGCCTTTGATGGACGGTTCCTGCTGTTTAATGTCAACTCCATGAAAACGCTCCGCTCACATTTTTCTATTTATGAAAAGACGACTTCCCCCCTGAAATTGTAGCGCGCTCTCTCGAACAATGCGAGCACGAGATCCGGCGCACAGAGCTGACACTGCAACATTCAGCTCTGAAAGAAACTGTGGGAAACATCAGATTTATTACCATGTGGATGATCGGGGCAAGGGTGGGGGGGATTCTTTTTTTTTTTTTTTTTATACTAGTAAACCCCTTTCAGGCTCTGGAAAGATTTTGGCTGCGTCCCAGCAAAGCAGAAGGAATGAGTGTCCCAGGCTTCCCCCGGGATCTGGGGAAATATACAGCCCTTGGGCCTCTGGATTCTCCGTCTCTTGGGCTGCATTTTTGGAGAATGGGAACCAGGCTGTCAGACTCATGACATGTTTGGGGTCACCTGCTGGTCGGGGGGTGCTCCCGCCAGTTGTTGACATAATAGGACTCCCCCCTGCTCATTAATTACAATTCACAGTGTGCAAACCAGACATCCCCCCTCCATATTAGCATTGAGTGGAGTCGCTCTGTAATTTACATGTAATCCTATTTAAATGGGAAAATGACCCTCTCATTCCGCTGCCGGTTCCCAACATTATACCAAGGAACATGCTACTAAGATCAGTCATTAGGGCAATATTTCCCAATTTAAACGTAAAGTGGTTTTCTGTTGAAAACAAGTTAGTACCTACCCATATGATGGGTGATCACTTACTGATCTGTGGGTGTCTGACCGCTGGGATTCCCGCTGATCAAACTTTCATCCTCAGTGCGCATGCTCGACCTCCGCTCCATTCATTCCACAGGCAGCTGACAAGCGCTGCACTCTGCTTTTTCCAGCAGCCACATAGAAAATGAATAGAGCCGTAGTCAGGCATCTGTGCACTGGGAACTTTTATCCCCAGTGCGCATGCTCGACCGCCGCTCCATTTTTTGGGTGGCACAGTGGCTCAGTGGTTAGCACTACAGTCTTGCAGCGCTGGGGTCCTGGGTTTAAACCCCACCAAAGACAACATGTGCAAGGAGTTTGTATGTTCTCCCTGTGTTTGTGTGGGTTTCCTCTTGGTACTCTGGTTTCCTCCCACGCTCCAAAAACATACAGATAGGGAATTTAGGTTGTGAGCCCCAATGGGGACAGTGTTGTTAATGTATGTAAAGCGCTGTGGAATATGTTGGGGCTAGATAAAAATAAAGATGATTATTATTATTCCATGCGCAGGTGACAAGTGCTGCACTCTGTTTTTTCCATAGAGAATGAATAGAGCGGCGGTCAGACATCTGTGCACTGGGAACTTTTATCCATTGTGCGTCTGACTTGATGCGCCATCTTCAAGTAGGAAAAAAATAATTTACGGTTCTGCTGATCAGTGCAGGTCACAGCGGTCAGACACCAGTCAGTAAATTATCACCTATCCTGCTAATAGGTGATATACACTTTTCGCTAAAGAACCCCTTTAAGGAGCTTATGTGTATATACTTAGTGTTTCAATTTATCACCATCTTTTCAGCGGCTTAAAATTAGACTTAACTTCTCGGCCACATTATAGGGAAAGCAAAGGGACAATTTTTCATAGGCCTCCACATGCTAGAGGACCTAAACAAAGCAACTCCCACCAAGAGCTTTCCATGAGCAGATATTGGGGTACAATGGGGCTGCCGCCATTTTGGCTTAGGACATTTTTGAGTCCTACAAATTAGTTTGTCATGAGGTGTCCACCATAGTGTGTGCCTAATGACTCTCCCGAATCCAGCTTGGGGGAACTTTCCCGCCGTCCCATGATGTTGGCAGCATGTATCTGCATCATAAAGGGCATTGTATGGGGGTTTCTGTCTGCGGCACTTTGAGGGCATTAATGTATATGGGGGGCATCAATGTGAAAGGTGGCATCTTTGAATCTTCCTATTATGTTGAAGGCACTGTCGGGGAGAAATGTAAGGTGAGAGGCATAAAGCGGGGTACTAAAGTGTGGGAACACAAGGAGCCTCACTAGGGCAGTGACAGGTGGCAGGGTTATGGGGTACAGCTCAGTTGAGTCTTTCCTGACCTTCATAGCTGTGAGTGGACTTTTCCCACTCTCATGGATGTATTTCTGTTACAGTGTGTTAGTGTTGGTTACACCAGATTGCTGTTCTCGGCTCTGACAACGGGACAAGGTACAAATTATTTTTTTGCCTTGTTGTGGGCCCACATTACTCAAAGCTCAATTTTATGTGAAGTGTATAATTTTGGTGGCTTTATACACAAAACATAGTATTGTATGGATAATTAGGAGTAAAGCAGCTTGTACTCGATGGGGGAAACCTAGATTTTTAGGCCTATTGTTTATTTGTGGGACTGAGCACTGTACATAGAAAAAGTAGGCCTCAGTTATTCCATCTGTTGTTGAATCCCATAGCAACCAATCACAGTGCAGCTTTCATGTTACCGGAGCTCTATAAAAAATGAAAGTTGAGCTCTGATTGGTTGCTAAGGACCATAAAGAAAGTTTAGAGAAACAAGGCCTACTACACAGCTCAGCCTACAAACATGGCTACAGAACCAAAGCTCTTTGTCTATATAATGTGCATTGTATAACATATATTATTATTTTGCTTTATATCTGTATGGCCTATGAGTTGAGTAAGGTGGAGCAGACGACCACTATGGGAGCAAAAATGGCAACCAGATCGGTTGTCACCCAGCCTTCCCAGTAATCCCCCAAAAATATGTCTCATTTTATGACCGTGATTTGGGCGGGGGAGGGGGTCCCACTTATTCAGCAAGTAACAATAATGTGCCGCCGCCGACGACTTTTTATTTACGCACTTTCCAGTAATATAAAAAAAGTTCTCTTTTAATTAATGTAAAGGAGAGGCAGGGACCCTTGACGGTTTTCATTAAGGAGAAGCCTGCGAAGAGAAGAATTATAGCGTGTTCTACTTAACCTGTGTAATAAAGGGACGTCCCATTAGTCATAGCGTCCGCCGCTTCCCTATTCTCAGTCACTGCAGACATCACATTGGTGTCCATGTTGAGCAGTATGTATTGTTTAATAGAGCTAAAACTTGTCACAGCTGAGGGTTTGTTACAACTGCATGGAGTTCAGACAATCCTCTGTGAGCTAAACGCATCCGCAGCACAAATCTTTCTCCTTTCCTAATAGTTTGTTACAGTGTATCAATGCAGGGAAACTGTAATTATACTGATATCCGTGCTGTTTAGCTCAGAGAAGATTTTCTAGATTATATACTATTGTAACAAACCTTCAGCAGTAAGAAGAAGCCATGAGGCCATATTCAGACTGCCATAATTTTGACGTAATTTAGAGTTCTTACGCTACGTTTCCAAGATGAGATTTTGGTAATGTTTTGATAACGCAATAAAACCACATGTAAAAACCCTATTCTGTGACAGCAAGCAGAGATCTATAGAATGATGTAGAATTAAAGGGAACCAACCATCAGGATTTTCATATATAAAGTAAAGCCAGTGCTATACTGGTGCTAGGATGCTGAATGTAAGCATACCTTTTGTTCAGAGAGAGGATGTTTTATTTCACAAATATGGGCAAGTAAAGTTTCAGCAATGCACTGCTACTTGATTGACAGGGGCAACAGGAAGTAAATATGTAGGTCGTGTCTTGCTATCTATTCCTGCCCCTCTCTGCCTGCATGGCCTTCCTCTCCATGTCGTCGTCATAGTTGTTCATTCCGGAGCAGGCAAACAGACAGGGGCGGGAATAGATAGCAAGACCTGACCCACATATTCACTTCCTGTTGCACCTGTGAATCAAATAGCAGTTCATTGCTGAAACTTTACTTGCACATATTTCTAACATAAAACATCCAATCTCTGTACAAAAGGTATGCTTACATTCAGCATCTTAGTGCCTTTATAGCACTGGTTTTACTTTATATATCAAAATCCTGCTGGATGGTTCCCTTTAATTCTACATCATTCTGAAGATCTCTGCTTGCTGTCACAGAATAGGGTTTTTACATGTGGCTTTATTGCGTTATCACAACTTCACCAAAATCTCATTATGTGAATGTGAATGGGACCCAGGTCTTTTTTTCAACCTATGTAACTATATAATATTAGAACGTTACAGAACTTTTTGTGACTTAGGATGGTGCTTAACTGCACCTTTGGCCATGACACGTCACATGGCCAATGGTCACTGAGTGCCGCTGCAGCATCACCGTTTAATGGAAGTCAATGGGATTGCATTATGACCCCTAGAGTCCTAGAATTGTGACAAGCAAGTTGTTAAAAATCTGACTTGCTTACGACTTGCCTTTAGCAGTCACGGTACCCTATAAGTGATAATGCAACACTCGTTCCCTAAATTAAACTGCAATGTAGCAGCGGCACAGAGCCATCTTTGGCTGTGCAGTTTGCATCGCAGCCAAAGCCGCCGTTTAGCCCCATCTTAAATGACAGAAAGTTCACATATACTTTGCATTTTAATTGTCCCTCATTCTACAGCATCTCTGCTTGCAGTCACTGAAAAGAAATAGTGTCATTTCTAAGATCGCCTTAATGCTGACGACTAAGCTTGCAGGTGAACCATCTGTTTAACCTGCTATGATATGACTATAAAAAAATAAACCGCCAAATCGCACACGTCATGGCACCGCAGTCGCATGCAACTTGCATTGAAGTCTATAGTAGGAAAGACAACTTGCAATTAAAATGAGAAAATCCAACACATTTGGAAACATTTGTGTTTCAATAGTGTGACAATGTGGCACCGCGATCTGAATATCGTGCGACACATGTTGCTATGTCGCTCTCGTCTTAATCCGAAACCCTTTTAGCTTGGAGTGATTTCCCTAACTCTGGAGTAGACGGCAAGCGTCACGTCGATCTGAAGGATGTGAAGAAGGGGGAAAGCCGTCACTACGTGTTGGTATGCGCATTGCATTGAGGTGGGTGAACACAATGTCCTCCGCGTCTCCCTTGTTTTATTAGGGGGGATCGCCGCCGTTCCCCTGACTCCCATTTCTTCTGAAGAATCACATAGCCATGCTGAGTGTCTGCGAGACACAAAGGAAACACCGTGTGAAGGTCGTTTCTTCGGTGTCCTCACAAGGTGCACAGGCCCCAGCCGAGAGGAGTCTACTTGAGACGTCTGCGGGAAAATGTGCTTCCTCACCAGCACTAAGTGGAAGCGCCTGCGGTAACCACAACAGTGTCCAATCTCCTGCGCACATTGGAACGGCGCGTAACTCGCAACATGTGTGCAAATAAAAATATGGTTTCAGCAAACATTGAAATAAGACGACGTCAAGCTCAGCGGTGGTTTCTCCATTCAGGGCTCATTTCTTTATCAGTTATGCACTTGGGAAGATTTTATGGAGCAATTATCCAATTAAATGTCCTTTGGGGGGGAAGGGGGAGAGACCAGGCGGACTGAATGGGGCTTTTATGTTTTGAGCCTTGTTGGCGCATTGGAAGTTCTACAGAGTTTTCCATTCAAGCAATGTGCTTGGGTTAGTAAAGTGGAAACGAGCTGACTCGCCGCAGAGACAATACGCACTGTTTAAATACCGCAGACTGACTTTCACTAATTGTGAGTTCTCACCGAGAGCCTGGATGGGGCCTCTCATGTCTCCGCATCGTAACTCCAGACTTTCCTTGTTTAAAGGGGAAGAAGTTCTTATTGTAAGAGGGATCCTGACTCCTGTGATCAAAGGAGAAAGACGCCAGAGATGGAGAAATTATAGGAAAAGAAAGACCCATGTATGTGATTCCCCTATGCTTGCAGATCCATAAAAATGACTATATGGGGCAATATTATATTGTTTGTATTCTTGTACATAGGGGCAGTATTATAGTAGTTATATTCTTGTACATAGGGGCAGTATTATAGTAGATATATTGTTGTATATATGGGCAGTATTATAGTAGTTATATTCTTGTACATAGGGGCAGTATTATTTATTCTTGCACATAGGGGCAGTATTATAGTAGTTATATTCTTGTACATAGTGGCAGTATTATAGTAGTTATATTATTGTATATAGGGCAGTACTATAGTAATAATAATAATTTTATTAATTTATATAGCGCTATTAATTCAGCGTTGGCAACGAACAAGGAAGTGGACGTGATGGTGGTGCAGGCAGAGGCCGAGGTCGTGGGCAAGCTCTAATTTCGCCACAACAAAGGGCCACATCTACTCACTCGCACGTCCTGTCCCAAATTCTTGGGGACCGCAGCAGTACACCGCTCTTGAACCAAGACCAGTGTCAACAGGTTGTTAGTTGGATAGCAGATAATGCTTCCAGTCAGATTGGCACCACCACAAACACTCTGTCTTCCACACGGTCAAGTGTCAGTAGCCGTGATACTGCACCGCACATTTCAGAACCTGATCCTCCTTCCTACCACAAGGCTGAGTACACGTCCACGGACATTACTGGTCCCACACTTGGACACTCGGAAGAGCTGTTCACGTTTCCATTCGCACATTATGGCCTCTCGCCAGCTCCTGTTGAAGTGGGTCATGAGGAGATCGTATGTACAGATGCCCAAATATTTGAGCAGCCACGTTCTCCCGAAGTTGGCAACGTGTCTCAACAAGGGGTGGACGAAGATGAGACACAATTGTCAGGAAGTCAGGAGGAGGAGCAGGGTGCGGAAGAGGAAGACGACGTGGTGGATGATCCAGTAACTGACCCAACCTGGCAGGAGGATATGCAGAGCGAGGACAGCAGTGCACAGGGGGAGGGAGGCGTAGCATCCCAACAGGCAGTAAGAAGCAGGGTGGTGGCTCCAGGCAGAAGTCAGGCAACCGTTCCCCGGAACAACAACACGACACAAGGTGCCTGTACAAATGTTAGGTCTTCCCGAGTCTGGCAGTTTTTTAAGTTGGCTCCAGATGATTCTAAAAAGGCCATTTGCAACACCTGCCGTGCCAGCATCAGCAGGGGTACCAAAACTAGCAGCCTGACCACCACCAGCATGATCAGGCACATGTCAGCCAAGCACCTGACTTTGTGGGATGTACAACAGAGTCGAGGAGCAGTGCTTGCTGATGTCACTGCTACGTCTTCGCTGGTTGTGCATGCGAGCCAATCCCCTGTCCATGCTGCCCGCGAACAAGCATCCTCCGGCCCTGCACCTGCAGTTGCCCACGCAGATATAACAACATCATCAAGCACGTCCTTGTCCCAGCGCAGCGTTCAGTTATCCATTCAGCAAACCTTTGAACGCAGGCGCAAATACACTGCCAACACCCCACATGCCACAGTTCTAAATGCTAACATTTCGCGACTGCTTGCGCTGGAAATGTTGCCTTTTAGGCTGGTGGAGACAGAAGCATTCCGCGACCTGATGGCGGCAGCTGTCCCACGTTACTCGGTCCCCAGCCGCCACTATTTCTCCCGGTGTGCCGTCCCCGCATTGCATAACCACGTGTCACAAAACATCACACGTGCCCTGAACAACGCTGTTTCAGCCAAAGTCCACCTAACCACAGAAACGTGGACAAGTGCTTGTGGGCAAGGCCGCTACATCTCGTTGACGGCACACTGGGTTAATATTGTGGAAGCTGGGACCCAGTCTGAGCGAGGGACGGAACACGTCCTTCCCACACCAAGGTTTGCAGGCCCTACCTCAGTCAGGGTTTCACCCACACTCTACAGCTCCGGAATGTCATGCTCCTCAGCCTCCTCCTCCTCCTGCGCATCCTCATCCACTTTACCCTCCACACCAGTCCCAAGCTGGAAGCACTGCAGCACTGCCTCGGCGAAGCGGCAACAGGCTGTGCTGAAGCTAATCTGCATAGGTGACAAACCCCACAATGCAGAAGAGGTGTGGACAGCTCTGAAACAGCAGGCAGATCACTGGCTCACACCTCTGAACCTAAAGCCAGGAAAGGTCGTGTGTGACAATGGCCGGAACCTGGTGGCGACTTTGAGGCGAGGCCAGCTGACACATGTTCCATGCGTGGCCCATGTGCTCAACCTCGTGGTTCAGCGGTTTCTAAAGTCATACCCAGAGCTGTCTGATATGCTGGTAAAAGTTCGCCGCCTGTCTGCAAATTTTCGAAAGTCACCTACTGCTTCAGCCGGCCTTGCCGGCTTTCAGCGCCGTTTGCATCTTCCGGCTCACAGACTGGTGTGTGATGTCCCCACGCATTGGAATTCAACTCTGCACATGTTGGTCAGGATATGTGAGCAGAAGAGGGCAGTTGTTGAGTACCTGCATCACCTAAGCCGTCGGGAAATGGGTCAAACTCCACACATAACACCTGAGGAGTGGAGATGGATGTCCGACCTATGTACCATCCTCCAAAACTTTGAGGACTCCACCAAGATGGTGAGTGGGAATGACGCCATTATTAGCGTCACCATACCGCTTCTCTGCCTTCTAAAACGGTCTCTGCTCAAAAACAAACATGATGCATTGCAGGCGGAGCGCGATGAGTTGGAGCAAGAAACAGTAGTGGGTGTGGGTGATAACACACAGCCGAGCCTCATCTCATCTCAACGTGCAGTGGAGGACTATGACGAGGAGGAGGATGAAGACATGGAGCAACTCTCCGGCCAAATTGAGGATATGACATGCACACCAGTCATATCTTCGGTTCAGCGTGGCTGGCCAGAGGACAGGGTAGATAAGGAGGAGGAGGAGGAGGACAGCATGTTCAGTCATCGTGTTGGTCAGGATGCTGACGTACTGGCTGTTGAGAGTCTGGCGCACATGGCTGACTTTATGGTAAGCTGCCTGTCGCGTGACCCTCGCGTTAAGAACATCTTGGCCGACAATCATTACTGGTTGGTAACACTGTTAGACCCACGCTACAAGGAGAACTTTATGTCTCTTATTCCCGAGGCGGAGAGGTCAGCCAAAATGCAGCAGTTCCGGAAGGCCATAGTCACGGAAGTAGGCAAAGCATTCCCCTCACAAAACGCTAGCGGCATAGGTCAGGAATCAGTGGACAACCAAGGCGTACAGCCGAGAGGGGCACAAGTCCAATCCGCCAGAGGTAGGGGAACAGTCTTTAAGATGTGGGACAGTTTTCTCAGCCCCTCACGTACCACAGCCCCTGAGGTGCGGGGTAGTGCCACAAGAAATCCTAAGTTTGCCCAGATGCTCAAGGAGTACCTTGCAGATCGAACAACTGTACTCCGACATTCCTCTGTGCCTTACAATTATTGGGTATCCAAACTGGACACGTGGCATGAATTGGCTCTCTACGCCTTGGAAGTCCTGGCCTGCCCTGCCGCTAGCGTTTTGTCAGAGCGTGTTTTTAGTGCCGCAGGTGAAATCATTACAGATGAACGCACCTGCCTGTCAACTGAAAATGCTGACAGGCTGACTGATCAAGATGAACAAGGGTTGGATTGGGCCAGACTTCACCACACCACCAGCAAATGAGAGCGGAATTTAAAGTTTGTAACAGGAATTTGCCATGTACCTCCACTCACCCATGGGTACACAATTCTGGACTTTGGATAATCGCTGGACTGCTCCTCCTTCTCCTCATGCGCCACCATGATGACCGTTACAATAGTTAGGCCGTTGTTTCAGGTATACCCCCAGTGGTAAATTTTTTCGCCCATTCTTTCAGAATGGACAGTACAACGACAGGAGACCCGCTCCTTTGCAATGGGAACAATGTTTTGAGGCCCTCATGCACATCTCTATCCAGGGACAATGTGGAGCCTCCCAATTTTTGGCTGTCCTGCCAAAGGGCTATACTACAATAGACCCACTTTCTTACAATGGGCACTTCAGGTTTACAGGCCCTCATGCACGTCTCTATCCAGGGACAATGTGGAGCCTCCCAAATTTTGGCTGCCCTGCCTAAGGGCTATACTACAATAGACCCACTTCCTGACAATGGACACTTCAGGTTTACAGGCCCTCATGCACGTCTCTATCCAGGGACAATGTGGAGCCTCCCAATTTTTGGCTGCCCTGCCAAAGGGCTATACTACTATAGACCCACTTCCTTACAATGGGCACTTCAGGTTTACAGGCCCTCATGCATGTCTGTATGCAGGGGCATTGGTGAACCTCACAATTTTGGACTGCCCTGGCAAAGGAAAATACTACAAAGACTCACTTCCTCAAAATGGGCACATTAGACTCAAGAGGCCTTCATGTACGTCTCTTCTCAGGGACATCGGAGTGCCACACAATGTTTTCACGTAAAATCTTTCATGTAATCTCCAAATGTAACATACACCAGCTCTATCTCACTATTGGGTATGTGCCCTTAACATTTCCGCCATGAAAATTCATTTTGGTGTCATTTTTGAAGTTTTCTGGTGAGTCCGTAAAAATGGCGTAAAACGCGGACAAAATTGTTCACAGCTGTGACTTTTGAGTGATAAATGCTTCAAGGGGTCTTCCCCATGCTGTTGCCATGTCATTTGAGCACTCTTCTGAGACTTTTGTGATATTTTTAGGGTTTCTACATGCTGCCGGGGGTCATTTAATAAAAATACTCGTATCTCCCATAGGATAACATTGGGCTCGGTGCTAGGGCCGAGTATCTTGGGATGCTCGGCCCGAGCCTCGAGCACCCGAGCTTTTTAGTACTCGCTCATCACTAAATGTAATGTATGTACACAGTGACTGCACCAGCAGAATAGTGAGTGCAGCTCTGGAGTATAATACAGGATGTAGCTCAGGATCAGTACAGGATCAGTAATGTATGTACACAGTGACTCCACCAGCAGAACAGTGAGTGCAGCTCTGGAGTATAATACAGGATATAACTCAGGATCAGTAATGTATGTACACAGTGACTGCACCAGCAGAATAGTGAGTGCAGCTCTGGAGTATAACACAGGATGTAGCTCAGGATCAGTACAGGATCAGTAATGTAATGTATGTACACAGTGACTGCACCAGCAGAACAGTGAGTGCAGCTCTGGAGTATAATACAGGATGTAACTCAGGATCAGTAATGTAATGTATGTACACAGTGACTGCACCAGCAGAATAGTGAGTGCAGCTCTGGAGTATAACACAGGATGTAGCTCAGGATCAGTACAGGATCAGTAATGTAATGTATGTACACAGTGACTGCACCAGCAGAACAGGGAGTGCAGCTCTGGAGTATAATACAGGATGTAACTCAGGATCAGTAATGTAATGTACACAGTGACTGCAGCAGCAGAATAGTGAGTGCAGCTCTGGAGTATAATACAGGATGTAGCTCAGGATCAGTAATGTAATGTATGTACACAGTGACTGCACCAGCAGAATAGTGAGTGCAGCTCTGGAGTATAACACAGGATGTAGCTCAGGATCAGTACAGGATCAGTAATGTAATGTATGTACACAGTGACTGCACCAGCAGAACAGTGAGTGCAGCTCTGGAGTATAATACAGGATGTAACTCAGGATCAGTAATGTAATGTACACAGTGACTGCAGCAGCAGAATAGTGAGTGCAGCTCTGGAGTATAATACAGGATGTAGCTCAGGATCAGTAATGTAATGTATGTACACAGTGACTGCACTTTTTATTTACATTTATTCCTTGATAGGAAGTAGAACAGATTGCTGACAGTTGACATTCCCTTTTACAGAGCTGTAGAGTTGTATAAATAAGGAGCATTCATCACATTTTCTCAGAATTTTCTGGTGGACATTGCATTGTACACATGGAGTACACTAAATTTCATTTGCAGGAATGAGTGGAGCCTCAGCAGGAGAAGCAGTGTCCCAGCACACATCATGTCCGTAAATCATCCGATAACCATTGTGGTGTTGTCCAAAATATCTCTACCACATAAGGGTCGGTTCTTTTCTACTGATTATTATAGTCTGTAAAAAAAAAAAGAAAACTTGAAAGCCACATAAATCCAATAGAAGAGCTGAGAAAAAGAAAAAAGATTGGGATGATGTCTAGGAATCGTTGACTCTGCAAAACTAAGACAACTCTCAGCACTGCAGCGATTTTACTGAATTACTCTGCCAGTGTGCTCCGTAAATCGCCAGGTTATCTTCTTACAAAGACTTGATCCAAAAACTTGGGGGTCAGTTCAGCACAAAGCATAAACTGCCGCCGTGAACGTAACAGAAGAACATATAATAATTTGAAGTCTTTGATTAAAGCAATTTTAGAATTAAAGGAAGGGTACAGCGGATGCACTGTAATGATGAGCTAGTTTCAGAATACTCGGATTCGCGATACTCATAACGAGTACTGTCTAATACTCGCGTATGCATTCCAAATAGCGTGTGCAATGCAAGTCAATGGGGAATACTCTCAATGTAACAAGTATCCTGAATGCCGCACTATTCGTGCGAGTAGCGAATAGTGCGGAGTTCGGGTTACTCATTACATTGAGGGTATTCCCCATTGACTTAAATAAATAAATAAATCTTTATTTTTTTATAGCGTTAACATATTCCGCAGCGCTTTACATACATCAGGAACACTGTGTCCCCATTGGGGCTCACAATCTAAAGTCCCTATCTGTATGTCTTTGGAGTGTGGGAGGAAACCGGAGAACCCAGAGGAAACCCACGCAAACACGGGGAGAACATACAAACTCCTTGCACATGTTGCTCTTGGTGGGATTCAATCCCAGGACCCCAGCGCTGCAAGGCTGCAGTGCTAACCACTGAGCCACCGTGCCACCCACATTGCACACACTATTCGGAATGCATATGTGAGTATTAGACAGTACTCGTTACGAGTATCGCGAATCCGAGTATTCTGAAACTCGCTCATCATTAATGCACTGCGTAAAAGGGCTTTCCTATGTCAACTATGGGATCTTGATTGGATTTTCTATCTATGTTCGATCACTATTCTGGTGGCAGGCACTGATCTTGATCCCTGGTCTCTAGTATTGACATAGAAGTGGCCTTATATGTAAGGTCACATGTGATCAATGTGTCTTGTAGATGTAAAAATAGTAGGTTAGTGTGTTTCAATGTTTCATTCACTACAACATCAGACTTAAAACATAGCTCCAAACTTAACGCTTCTAGTCAACTTAAGATATAGCAATGCCGATTTTTTTTTTTTCCACCTAGTTTTCCATAGCTCTTCATGGGTGGGCCGTATGTCTTGCACCGCACTTTTGTCTATAACACTTAAAGGGATTGTCCACTACTAGGACAGTCCCTTCTGATTCCACATGTTTCCCCCAGGTAAAATAATAAAGCCTATACTCGCCTCCGGTACCAAAGTCCTTCCAACAGTGTCCATGCTCACGGTGTTGGGGCTCACATGGGGTTGTGACATCAGGAGAAGCATGGTGTCCAGTCACCACCGACTTCGGTCTCCCCACCTTCGGACCAAAGGAGATAATTAACAGGAAGTGAGCGCAGCCGCTAGGTTCACCTCCTGTTGATTGCTCGTTGGGTCCGAAGGCTGGGAGAAGGAAGCTGATTAGATGCGGGGGTCACGTGACATCACAACCCCATGTGAGCCTGGAACTGCGAGCCCGGACACCACTGGAACGGCGCCAGTAAGGGAGGTGAGTATAGGCTTTTATCTGGGTAAACATGTGGAATCAGAAGGGCTTGACCTAGCAGTGGACAACTCCTTTAAGCTGATAATAAAATCAAGATATTCTTTGTATGGTGATCCTCACTTTCTTGCAGATCTGGCCATGCTTGGGAAGCATCAGCCTTTTCACAATTCACACCATCCATAGTTCACAGAGATAGGTCTATCCTCATAAGGAGCCTCATGTCTCCATAAAAGTGGAGGATATATGCTTCCTTGTGCCCCAATTCGAAAAACATTCAAGTTTTATGGCTTTCCGAGCAATGACTCTTTCTCACCTAGTCTTTCCTGGCTCCTCTTGGGTGGGTCTTTTCTCATGCACCACCCCTTTTATATATATATATATATATATATATATATATATATATATATATATATATATATAAAATAATTATAAAATATATTTTATAATATATATATATATATATATATATATATATATTATAATTATAAAATATAATATATATAATATATAATATATATTATTTGCTGACATGTTTATCACTGTTCACACTATCCATAGGTCAAAATAATGGCGCTGTCCTAATATAGGGCCCTATAGCTCTATAAAATATGGAAAGTTTATACTTTTCTTAACCATTCCTGAGCAATTATCATTTCCTAAAGAGCAAAGCATCATGGTTGGTTCAAAAATTTTAAGGGTGATTCATGTTTTATGGGGGGGACTGTTACACTGTAAAGTAACTTTTAACGTCCAAAGAGAGAGATGTAGAAAACCGCTGAGCTCCAGCATTATATGCATGCAGTGTAACAATGCAACCAATTTACATAATTTTTGAAAAATGTTTTTGAATTTTTTTGCCACCTTTTGTATTTATTGTAAAATATGGCACTTTTCACGTAATGTCTAGATATATTCAGCTTCGTTTTGATGGCCTCTTTTACAGTGTCTGCCTCCGTTGATGAGGGACTGTGAAAATATGATCTCTCCTCTCATATCTCCTGACAGTTATTTCAGAAATTATACAAATCCTTAAAACGTTGGCTCTAAATTGACTGGATTAAACATGGGAAAGTGCTTTAAGTAGTAGTGTGGGAAGCAATTTACAATTATTACACTTCCCTTCAATTAATCTGAAATAACGGATCTGTGCATATGTCCAAGAATTCCGCTCTCGTCTCTTTGAAATTGAAATTGTCCCATGAATTTCAATCACGGTATAAAACGTGGGGCCACGGAGCATAAATCACATTTCCCTGCAAGTCTATGAAAGAACAATGAAATGGGATTGATCTGCAGATTCAGGGCGGTGTTCCTCTATGAGCCTCATCGTTTTCTCTATAATGCAGTAGTTTCCAACCTGTGGCTTGCCGAACTACAACTCCCAGCATGCAGTGAGACTTGTAAGCTGTAAGGGCACTACAAAAGTTGTTCTACCATTAATTGGGGTCTACAGCCTATAATATAATTGTAAGTACCAGCTTACAGGAGTATTTCCATTTGGATATTTTTTAAGAAACTCTCACCTATCGAGGAGGATTGGGGGTCTGGTGACTATTCCACGATGCTTCATTGAGGTTAATGAAACGTACAGAAACAATGGAGTTCAATGGACAATGTGGTAGCTGAGAATCTTATCAGTGGGGGGGTCACTATATACCTGTTTTTCTTAATTGGTCAGGATTCCATAGGTAAACCTGTGGATATGTGATAAATCCTAAAACTTTGAATACTACTTTCAAATATTAACAAAATGGATCTCTCTTTATCCAGAGCAGGGATACTCTAAAGTGGTTAAGCAGTAGGGCTTAGCATACTTATAGGAATAGCGAAGGTCTTCTACTGTAGGCAGTTGCCTTACTGCTAGACGCAACTGTGTCCCAGAAGTGAACCTGTGGATATGTCACAATTCCTAAAACTTGGCATACTACTTTAAAATATTGACAAGATGGATCTCTCTTTTAAGTGGTTGCGTTTAGCTTGCCTATATCAATGCCGAAGGTCTTCTGCTGTAGGCAGTTGCCTGATTGCCAGATGCAACTGTGTCCCAGAAGTAAACCTGTGGATATGTCACAAATCCTAAAACTTGGCATACTCCTTTCATATATTGATAACATGGATGTCTTTTAAGCGGTTGCGTTTAACTTACCTATATCAATGGTGAAGGTCTTCTGCTGTAGGCAGTTGCCTGACTGCCAGACGCAACTGTGTCCCAGAGGTTAACCTGTGGATATGTCATAAATCCTAAAACTTTGCATACTCTTTTCAAATAGTGACAACATGGATCTCTGTTTTGAGCGGTTGCGTTTAGCTTGCCTATATCAATGGCGAAGGTCTTCTGCTGTAGGCAATTGTCTGACTGCCAGTGTCCCAGAGGTAAACCTGTGGATATGACATAAATCCGAAAAATTGTCATACTCCTTTCAAATATTGAGAAGATGGATCTCTCTATTAAGTGGTTGCGTTAAGCTTGCCTATATCAATGGCAAAGGTGCTGTAGGAAGTTGCCTGACTGCCAGACACAACTGTGTCCCAGTAGTAAACCTGTGGATATGTCATAAATCCTAAAACTTGGCATACTCCTTTCAAATATTGCCAAGATGGATCTCTCTTTTAAGCAGTTACTAGCTTTACTAGATTAGCTTGCCTATATCAATGGTGAAAGTCTTCCACTGTAGGTAATTGTCTGACTGCCAGACGCAAGTAGGATCTACATTTGTGATAAGGAAGGAGGAATGTGATTAATGTTCTAAGGCACATAAATGAACATGCCCATTATAAAATACGGCACTTCAGAATTTGTTGATGGGGAGGGTCACCAAATCACCATTTCCCCAAAACGTTAGGGTCTCTGAGAGTCTACTGACAAGTTGGATACCTTATTATCCATTTCAAGGCTAAGTTGGAGGGCTTGGGCTTGGCATGCTTATATCAATGTGGAAGAACTTCTGCTGCAGGGAGTTGTCAGACAGCCAGACACAGATACGATCTGATGTTGTAAGAAGACAGGAAAATGGCTAATTTTTGGGGACACACATTTATTCATATATTTCTTAATTGTGAGATACCAATGGACTTTTTTGGATGATATTTTATATAATTGCATCCTCCATGTTAGGTAAATTCCTTTAATCTGGCACCTAGTGGTCCTGATTTTCCTATTCTTAGGTGATCATATAGGACTTTTCTTAATATGAAATTTGATTTTTAAAGACAGAATATAGTAGCCAAGCAATGCTACGTTTCCAGACTATCGGTGGTTGCTCGGTATGAGATACTGCATGTATATACAGTACAGACCAAACGTTTGGACACACCTTCTCATTCAAAGAGTTTTCTTTATTTTCAGGACTCTGAAAATTGTAGATTCACATTGAAGGCATCAAAACTATGAATTAACACATGTGGAATGAAATACTTAACAAAAAAGTGTGAAACAACTGAAAATATCTCTTATATTCTAGGTTCTTCAGAGTAGCCACCTTTTGCTTTGATTACTACTTTGCACACTCTTGTCATTCTCTTGATGAGCTTTAAGAGGTAGTCACCGGAAATGGTTTTACAACCGTCTTGAAGGAGTTCCCAGAGATGCTTAGCACTTGTTGGCCCTTTTGCCTTCACTCTGCGGTCCAGCTCACCCCAAACCATCTTGATTGGGTTCAGGTCTGGTGACTGTGGAGACCAGGTCATCTGGTGTAGCACCCCATCACTCTCCTTCTTACTCAAATAGCCCTTACACAGCCTGGAGGTGCGTTAGGGTCATTGTCCTGTTGAAAAATAAATGATGGTCCAACTAAATGCAAACTGGATGGAATAGCACGCCGCTGCAAGATGCTGTGGTAGCCATGCTGGTTCTGTATGCCTTCAATTTTGAATAAATCCCCAACAGTGTCACCAGCAAAGCCCCCCCACACCATCACCCCTCCTCCTCCATGCTTCACGGTGGGAACCAGGCATGTAGAGTCCATCCGTTCACCTTTTCTACAAAGACACGGTGGTTGGATCCAAAGATCTCAAATTTTGACTCATCAGATCAAAGCACAGATTTCCACTGGTCTAATGTCCATTCCTTGTGTTCTTTAGTCCAAACAAGTCTCTTCTGCTTGTTGCCTGTCCTTAGCAGTGGTTTCCTAGCAGCTATTTTACCATGAAGGCTGCTGCACAAAGTCTCCTCTTAGGCCAGTTTCACACATCCTTCTTTTTGCCGGTTTCGCGGATCTGGCACGCTCCCGTACAGTGAGTACAGTACAATGACAGCGCAACAAGCACCGGTCACGTGCTGTCATGACCGGCGCATGTGACCCGGAAGTTACAGCGCTGTCATTGTACTGTATTCACTGTACGGGAGCGTGCCGGATCCGCGAAACCGGCAAAAAGAAGGATGTGTGAGTGAGCCCTTAACAGTTGTTCTAGAGATGAGAAGGTGTGTCCAAACTTTTGGTCTGTACTGTATGTACATACAGCAGAAGGCTTTTGGTATACAGCTCAATAGCAGACTAAGAAATGCAGAAATCCAGAGAGGAAACCGTACACAGGCAGCAGCGAGTTTTCTTTCCTTCCGCTATGGCTGTTAGGGAGACACTCGACTCAAGAGCTAAAAGTACGCAAAGTAATTGATACATCAGCGGTTGTCAGCTGTAATGAGGAGACGGCCGTGCACTTTTGAACTCCTTTTTTCTTTTCTTCCTTCTTGAAACAGATTTGCGCTTCTCTCCGGTTATTCTCATTCCTCCGTTTAGCAAATTATAACTTTTCCCATTAATGGAATTTACCGCTCTTACTTCAGTAAAGTTTAATCGTTCTACAATCTTCCCACTTTATTTTTTGTTCTGTATTTTCAAGATCTCTGCTTGTTATCAAGGAATCCGAAACTAGAAAAGGCCTAATATTTCTAACAGGTTACATACAGTCCAGATTATCCCTCGGTAGTCTGGACTCAAAACTTTTGTTTTTACAAATTATCTGAATAGCAAAGGGAATGGGGCTTAGACTAAATAGATTTGTAACTAAAATTGAGCACTTCTCTGGGTAAAAAATGAATGTTGCCATTTACTGTCAGCAAGCAGAGATGGGGAGGGTATGATGATGATGTGTCCAACTCGCAGAAGACTGTCTAGCCTGAATACAATAGTATTATACAGTGGAGAGAACAAGTATTTGATACTATGCCGATATTGCAAGTCAGTGTAGAGGTCTGTAGTATTTATCGTAGATAACTTCAGCTGTGACATACACAATAAAAAAATCCAGAAAATCCCATTGTATGATTTCTAAATAATTAATTTGCCTTTTATTACTTGAAGTAAGTATTTGATCACCGACCAACCAGCAAGAATTCTCGCTCTCACAGACCTGTTATTTTTCCTCCTTTTCTGCACTTATTACTTGTATTAATTGCACCTGTTTGAACTCGTTACCTGTATAAAAGACACCTGTCCACACACTCAATCAATCCCACTCCAACCTCTCCACCGTGGCCAAGACCAAAGAGCTGTCTAGGGACCAAATTGTAGACCTGATCAAGCTAGGATGGGTTACAGAACAATGGGCAAGCAGCTTGGTGAGAAGGCAACAACTGTTTGTGCAATTATTAGAAAATGGAAGAAACACAAGATGACTGTCAATCGTACTCTGTCTGGGGCTCCATGCAAAATCTCGCCTCATGGGGTAAGGATGATTATGAGAAAAGACCTGAATCAAACCAGAACTTCTTGAGAGGACCTAGTCAATGACCTGAAGAGAGTTGGGGCCACAGTCTCAAAGATCACAGTTAGTAACACACTACACCGTCATGGATTAAAATTCTGCAGAGCACGCAAGATCTCTCTGGTCACACCAACACATATTCAGGACCGTTTGAAGTTCGACAATGACCATCTGAATGATCCAGTGGCGGCATGTGAGAAGGTCATGTGGTCAGATGAGACCAAAATACAACTTTTTGGATCATCTCCACTCGCAGGGTGTTTGGATGATGAAGGATGAGTACAACTTTAGGAACACCGTCCCAACCATGAAACATGAGGGTGGAAACATCATACTTTGGCTTTTCTGCACAGGGGACAGGATGACTGCACCGAATTGAAGGGAGGATGGATGGGGTCATGTATCGCGAGATTTTGCCCAACAACCTCCTCCCCTCAGTAAGAGCATTGAAGATCGACACTGGCTGGGACTTAAAGCATGACAATGACCCGAAACACACAACTGGGGCAACTAAGGAGCAACTCTGTAAGAAGCAGTTCAAGGTTCTAGAGTGGCCTAGCCAGTTTCCTGACCTTAACCCAATAGAGAATCCTTGGAGGAGCTAAAATTTAATGTTGCCTAATGACAGACCGGAAACCTGAAAGATCTGGAGAAGATCTGTATGGAGGAGTGACCTGAAATATCTGGAGATCTGTATGGAGGAGTGACCTGAAATATCTGGAGGAGATCTGTATGGAGGAGTGACCTGAAAGATCTGGAAAAGATCTGTGTGGAGGAGTGACCTAAAAGATCTGGAGGAGATCTGTATGGAGGAGTCGGCCAAAATCCCTGCTGCAGTCTGTGCAAACCTGGTCAAGATCTACCGGAAATGTCCAACCTCTGTAACTGCAAACAAAGGTTTCTACCAATTATTAAGTCATGTTTTTCTATTGTATCAAATACTTATTTCATGCAAATAATTATTTATAAATCATGCAATGTTATTTTCTGGATTTTTTTTTATTCTGTGTGTCATAGTTACTTATGATAAAAATTCCAGACCTCTCAATTCTTTGCAGGTGGGAAAACTTGAAAAAAAATGGCAGAGGATCAAATACTATTTGCTTCATTGTATCAAGGTCCTGTACCAGAATTTTGACTTCCAATAGCAAAAAAAAAAATAGAATGTCCTCATTTAATGACAGCAAACAGAGATCTTGAAAATAATAATAATAATAATAATAATTTTATTCATTTATATATTATTATTATTTATTATTATAGCTCCATCAATTCCATGGCGCTTTACATGTGAAAGGGGTGTACATAATAGGGACAAGTACAATAATCATAAACAATACAAGACACAGACAGGTACAGGAGGATAGAGGACTCTGCCTACGAGGGCTCACAGTCTACAAGGGATGGCTGAGGATACGGTAGGTTTCCACAGCGCTTTACATTCATTGGCAACACTGTCCCCATTGGAGCTCACAATCTAGAGTCCCTATCTGTATGTCTTTCATATCATAGTAGAAAGTTGCTGACATTTTCTTTAATGGATAAAGGGGTCACCAGAGAATGTATTGTATCATGTGTATGGTGGTAGACCAGAATGATTCCGTTCACATGTTACATGCAGAGATCTTGAAAACGACAAGGAATTGAGACACAAAGTTGCAGAACTTTTTATGCTACAATGATTGAACTTAATTGTTTTTTTACCGACCATTCACTTCCCGGAATCCTTAGCCCTCCGTAGCACCGTACCGCGACCCACCTGTGCGGGAATTACGTGTAGGGTGCTGCCCGACCCCTGCCAGCCGTACCTCTGCTCCCAGACAGTTGTCATTACCTTGGTCGAAAGGTCACACCTAAATTGAATGAGAGGAGCGCAGTGTGTTCCTGCACGCTGCACAAAGGCGGTATTGACTTTTTTTTTTTTTTTTTTTAATCCACTTTGCAGAAGGGGTGAGAGAATTAAATTAGATCTCTACGCAAAAAAAAAAGAAATCGAGAGCCTTTGAAAGCAAAGATAAGACGAGAGCTTGAATTTTTTTCCCCCCCTTTTCCTCGGCGCTCTGAGCTCAGGATTTTTTTCGCAGGTGTGTCATCGGATCCATGCCTCGCATCGATCAAAAACTCCACGCCGATGCATATTTAATTAGTGAGGGGACTTTTGATGCTGCCATATTGAATGTACTGTCTGAAAGAACACCCCCCTCCTCCCTGCCCCATCTCCGGCCTCCCCCCTCCGCGTTGTTTGGGGAGATTCTGCATTTTGTCTGAGAATCTAAAACTTCTTTTGTTTTTAGCTGCTGTTGCATAGAAAGCTACTGACAAGCATACAAACAAGCATGGGGGGTGTTTATTTTTTGTCTAGGGAGAAGGGTTGAGTCAATTAGCTTTTTTTTTTTTCTCTTTTGGGATTTTATCCCCTTTTAGAAAGTATATAAAAAGTAACAAAGGCATCCCATATTTTCCCAGCTCGCAGAACAACATCATCAGGGTGTCCCCCCTCCCCCCATACACACTTTTCTATGGGCGCAGCATTTGCCTAAATCACTCATTATTTTTTGTTTGCTGCTTATTTGAATACTCGATGGTAAAAGAGACGTCTTACCGGACAGGACGCACGGACTCCATTCTGGTTATGGCGGCTGCTGGGAATACAAAATAGATTGCATGAAAAGTGTAACTGATCCAAACATTTTATCAGTAGTTGTATCCTATGGGGGATCCAGGCTTAAAAAAGGTGTAAGGAAAGTTCTATCCTTCTCATCTTTTGTGTCTGTATCAATTGAAAGTCTTTTGGTCATCATAAGTTTCGACCTACTTATAAAAGCATAGTGTATTATATGGAAAAATAGATATATTTTTATAAAGGTAAAGATCCATTTTTCTAAATCCTTTTTTCTCCCTCTCAATCATAAAGGGGCATGATCAAATCCTGTTTTATTGCATCCACCACTAGAGGGAGCTCTCTGTATACAGGTCCTACTAAACAAGGTATTCAGAGTCACTGCTTAAGCTCCACCTAGTGGTGGCTGCAGACAGACAGGATTTTATTCATTTACTATGGGAAAGCAGGAGACCTTGAAAAAAACCAAAAACATCAAGTTATCTTTTAAATAAGCTATGTGCAATCATACAGTCACTAGTTTAATTTAATTGCAAATCACGTTGACCACGTCAACCACATTCTCAAAGAATGGCTTATCTGTGATCTGAACAGAGAGGGCTCCAACATAATACAGTTTGACAGAACTGATATATTGTAACAAATTTTCTATCTATATATATATATATATATATATATATATATATAATATATATAAACGGTATGTGTATATATATATATATATATATATATATATATATATAAAAAATTATATACACACACACTGTGTGTGTGTGTGTGTGTGTGTATAATATATATATTTACATCACAGAAGATTATATACCCTGTTTCCCCAAAGATAAGCCCTAGTAGGATTTTTGGAGCTTTTTTGAGTATGCTTAAAATATACGGTAAGCCCTAAAGTATAGGCCCTACTAAACAAATAACCCCTAGTTGCAGTTCCATAAGTCCAAGCAACTAATAATGTTAAAGAATACAGCAGGATTCATGATCGCAGAAAGCGGAGATTCCCAAGAGAACGCGGAGATTCCCAAGAGAACGCGGAGATTCCCAAGAGAACGCGGAGATTCCCAAGAGAACGCGGAGATTCCCAAGAGAACGCGGAGATTCCCAAGAGAACGCGGAGATTCCCAAGAGAACGCGGAGATTCCCAAGAGAAAGCAGACACCCCCAAAAGAAAGCAGACACCCCCAAAAGAAAGCAGACACCCCCAAAAGAAAGCAAAAAATCGCACTCACCAGACCCCAAACAGTTACAGTTGGCAAGTTCCCATGGTAGATGGGCTCTCACACAGAGATCTGCGTCACTGTAAGGTCTTTTGCCGTCCCAGCTGCATTGCACTGCAGCTCTCACAAACAGATCAGGTACCAGTATCACTCCACACGAGTCATATTCAGGGGGAGCCAACCACAGAAGCATGCAGGGGGACTGGACACTGACACAGATTTGTATGTGAGAGCCCATTCACTTGCCAACTCTAATTGTTTGGGGTCTAAAAATGTGATTGTTTTAGGGGGTGCCTGCTTTCTTTTGGGGTTAAACTTAGCAGTACATAGAGAATAATACATTTAAGCAAGGTAATTTAAACCTTTGTAAATATGGTCTGTACCCACCACCATAAGACTGGACCATGAGAATAGCAGATCACATAAGAAAATCTGCATCTGACCCTGTAATAGGAGTAGCACAAAGTATCGATGTTCCAGAATGTGATGACATGGTTAGTTTTGAATAAATGTTGACCTTTTTGGATTCAAGAATAAATGTGGATTGTTGTTCATGGGAAAATATAAGACATCCCCTGAAAATGAGCCCTAGTGCAAAAAATAATATAAGATCCCGTCTTATTTTTGGGGAAACAGGGTGGATTGGATATAATTGTAGTAGACCCTTAGTGGTGACTTTTCTGATTTAGGTTTTTGAATTTTTAGCCGCTGAATGTAAATTGTAAACTCCATTCACTGACGGCAAACGAAAATTCTGGAAAAAATAGAACTTTTCATGATACAAGTGTAAGGCGTAAGAATCGGAGAACAGTTTGGTTGGTTTCTAATGGTGATGATACAGTTTGTATTGGTTTGTAGGATCCATCGTTCTCTATAGCAGACCCCGGTGGCTGCAGGGGCTTCGGGGAGCCCCCAGTGCGATGCTTTCTGCATAGGTGTGCTGTTCTTTATCTGATATTAAGGTCCAGGAAAGGATGAAATGATTTCATTTAAATGCATTCATTTTTTTTCTTCCTGTGGAGCTTCGGCTGTCCACTGGGCCTGCAGCCATCTGGCTCCCAGCGGCCAAAAGATGTGGGTTTTTCAGCGTGTAATAAAAAATGGCCAGAAGCCACCGCTTGCCTACGTGCCAAAACTCAGCCGGTCATAGCAAAATAACCCGAGAGATTTATGAGCAGAGTGGACGAGTTTAAATAACGGTCGCTGAAGGTTTACAATTCACCATCATTAGGGCCACAGAAAATAGCGGAGTAGTAAACCGCGTGGCACAGACTTGTCTCCAGTCACATGACACTACACGGGTCACGGAGTGTAATGACTTCCATAGTGTAATGATACAATGTCTGCAAAGTCGTCTTATAAATATATATCATGACTGCTTGGAATGGAAAAAGTGGTCATGTCTTATTCTCCAGTCACATCCAAAGCTGCAATCAGTTTTCTGCTGGTTGCACCTGGAAATAGAGAGGGGTTTAGCTCCTCCCCATTGTCAGAATTAGGAGCCAATAGCTTAGCTGCAATGTTATCTAAGCTCCCTCAATGCACTGCTCTCTGGTAACTGGAAACTAGAAGGATTAAGATGTGAATGGAGAATAAAACATTAAATCAAAAACAGTATGAGATGAAAGCAAAATATGTGTGAAGTTACTAAATATTGCATGTAGATGTTATCTTCATTGTACAGTGCAATATTGTAAAAAAAAAAAAGTAATTTACCATAGAAGAGCAGCTTTAAAACAAAACTTTATCATGTCATGGAAATATATTTGTATCTGAATGCTGAGATGCAATCAGCCGAGTGCTGCCTTCCTCTATTCCATATTATTATGCTTTACTTATATAGCGTCATCATATTCTGCAGCGCTTTACACTCATCATCACTGTGCCCATCGGGGCTCACTATCTAAATTCCCTATCCGTCTTTGGAGTGTGGCAGGAAGTTGGAGAACCCGCAGGAAACCCACGCAAACACGGGGAAAATATACAAACTCTTTGCAAATTTCCTTTCTGGGATTTGAACCCAGGATCCCAGTGGGCAAAGCAACAGTGCTAACCACTGAGCACTATGTCCAGCACTAACTACTTAGCCAACATGTGCAGCGCTCTCCACTGAGCCACCTTGTCAAGTGCCAACCATTGAGCCACCATTGAGCCACCATGTCAAGTGCTAACCACTGAGTCACCATGTCAAGTATTAACCACTGAGCCATGTGCAATGCTCACCACTGAGCCGACCTGTAAAGTGCTAACTACGGAGCCAACATGTCCAGTGCCAACCACTGAGCCAACATGTACAGTGCTAACTATTGAGCCACTATACACAGTGGTTAGCACTGGACATGGTGGCTCAGTGGTTAGTACTGGACATGGTGGCTCAGTGTTTAGCACTGGACATGGTGACTCAGTGGTTAGCACTGGACATGGTGACTCAGTGGTTAGCACTGAGTCACCATGTCCAGTGCTAAACACTGAGCCACCATGTCCAGTACTAACCACTGAGCCACCATGTCCAGTGCTAACCACTCAACCTTCATGTCCACTGGTAACCACTGAGCCACCATGTCCAGTGCTAACCACTGAGCCACCAGTGCTCACCACTGAGCTGACATGTACAGTGCTAACCGTTGAACTGACATGTCCAGTGCTAACCCCTTAGCCACCATATACAGAGCTAACCACTGAGCCAACATATACAGTGCTAACCACTAAGGCACCATGCTGCACATAGACTTTCTAATAGGCCCTTCTCCAACTAATTCCACCTCAGTGAAGTCTCGGCACCCAGATTTTCGGCCTGTCAAGACTTTTCACCGCACAATAAATGCTATTTAAATTCTTTGATTCAGGTTTGTCTGTGTGAAATAAAACCCAGTGCCCCTTACAGTACCAGCAAAGTGAATGAGATTTCTAAAGTATCATGCATGCTGTCTATTTTTTCCTTGTGGATTTGACCAATTAAAGGGAACTTGTCACCTAGAATATGCGTTCTGACCTATCCGCAGACGCATATGTGCCCTAATTACACCTCCCTACCCATCCCGGTGTTGTAAAATTGTATAATATGAAATTAATAAAAAACGTTTTATTACCTTCATATTTCCTATGTAAATTAGAGAGTTTATGGTCACATGGGCGGTGCCTTGCCCTATGGGCATCTGCATACGTCCCCGTCGCTCATTCTATTCTGCGCATGTTTACACTTACTATTGCGGCAGGCTTCTCTTCCGGGTTCTCATTGTCAGTTTCAGACTCGCACTGCGCATGCGCAGTGCGCGTCTGAAGCCGGCGAGTGAACACCGGAAAAGAAGCCTGCCACAAAGCGCGCAGGATAGAATGAGCGACGGGTGACGTCGTTCATGTGACTCCATGGTATCACGCCCACAGGGGTGTGATACCACGGAAAGTATGCAGACGTCCATAGGGCAAGGCGCAGCCCGTGTGGCCAGCGGCTCTCTAATTTACATAGGAAATATGAAGGTAATAAAACGTTTATTACTTTCATATTTATATAATTTTACAACACAGGGATGGGTAGGGAGGTGTAATTAGGGCACTCATGCGTCTGCTGATAGGTCAGAACGCATATTCTATGTGACAGGTTCCCTTTAAAGTGTTTATCTAAATCTGCGGCATGTGAATTTTTCAGCGTTTTAGCAGCATTTTACATTCATTCTAATAAATGTGAAAAATCAGAAATAAAAAAGGTCTGTATTTTATGGAGCATTTCTCCTTTAATCGCTCTAGTTTTCTGTGCAGAAAAATCTGCTGCAAGTACTACTACTACTACCACTACTACTACTACTACTACTACTACTACTACTACTACTACTACTACGTTACTACTACTGCTACTACTGCTACTACTACTACTACTACTACTACGTTACTACTACTACTGCTACTACTACGTTACTACTACTACTACTACTACTACTACGTTACTACTACTACTACTACTACTACTACGTTACTACTACTACGTTCCTACTACTGCTACGTTCCTACTACTACTATGTTCCTACTACTACTACGTTCCTACCACTACTACTATGTTACTACTACTACGTTACTACTACTACGTTCCTACTACTACGTTACTACTACTACGTTCCTACTACTACTACTACTATGTTCCTACTACTACGTTCCTACTACTACTACTACTACTACTATGTTCCTACTACTACTACGTTCCTACTACTACTACTACTATGTTCCTACTACTACTACGTTCCTACTACTACTACTATGTTCCTACTACTACTACGTTCCTACTACTACTACTACGTTCCTACTACTACTACGTTCCTACTACTACTACTACTACGTTCCTACTACTACGTTCCTACTACTACTACGTTCCTACTACTACGTTCCTTCAACTACTACTACTACCAATAATAGCAAGTTCCTTCTACTACTAATAATAATAGCAAGTTCCTTCAACTACTACTACTAATAATAATAGCAAGTTCCTTCAACTACTACTACTAATAATAATAGCAAGTTCCTTCAACCACTACTACTACTAATAATAGCAAGTTCCTTCAACTACTACTACTACTAATAATAGCAAGTTCCTTCTACTACTAATAATAATAGCAAGTTCCTTCAACTACTAATAATAGCAAGTTCCTTCAACTACTACTACTAATAATAATAGCAAGTTCCTTCAACTCCTACTACTAATAATAATAGCAAGTTCCTTCAACCACTACTACTACTAATAATAGCAAGTTCCTTCAACCACTACTACTACTAATAATAGCAAGTTCCTTCAACTACTACTACTAATAATAATAGCAAGTTCCTTCAATTAGAAATGTATAGTTCTTCTCATATAGCCATGTCTCTTACTTCATGTGCAGGGAATTGCAGATTAGGTATCTATCATTACCACCACAAGCAACTGACTGTAACTATATGAGTGGTCGCAGCCATGGATACCAAAGCTGCAATGCCCTGCACATGAGGTAATGGCGGTACAATGCCCTGCACATGAGGTAATAGCACATGAGACATAGCTAATCAGGAGAGCTATATTACATTTCTAATTGGAGGTATTTGCTAATATTATTATACCTACTACATATTGGGATAGGATCTTGGAGATGGGAGTACCTCCCTTTAACATGTGTGCATAGCCTGAATAGAGTTGTAGAGATTTCTGGATATTCCCGATTACAGAGATCATTATTAATTGAAGCAGAATCCGAGAGATATATAAGTATGAGCTCTGCACAGTCGGGGATTGAAGCCGTTCCTGCAGGGAAGCGATGACTCCTGGGAAATGGCAATGAGTTAATGCTCGGTACACAATGTCAATGGGAGCGGCCGGGCCCAGCGCACTAAGTAATGCTATTGATTTCATGGAAATGCTTCCAATATGGATCCGTCATTTGCATTCATTATAGATGGGCAGATATTAATCTATTCATCGGATTACCTGTTACCCCGGATGATTGACAGCTCGCACTGTTTTACACATTAGTGCTCAGTGGGACTATGAAATCCAGACGGCCCCTTCATCATCTCGTTCATCTCTACGAGGTGGAAACAAGTTTGTTTTTTTATTTTTTCCTAGAGGGCGATATTTTACTTCTGACAAGTGGAGGGGGCGGTTTGTTTAATTAAAGAGAAAATAATCAGTATCTTTCATTCGGCCTTCATAAAATAAATGACTTCACGTGATGGAATTGACTGAACCAGTGGGCGTACAGACTCCGCCGAGGTTTTATAGCCGCCTCTTACAAAATGAAGGCAGCATGCAAATAAGCTTGATTAAAAATCTCTCGCCGTTTTGCGTATCCAGCTCCTGTGCAAAGCAATGCATCTCCATGGTTACAGACCACCAACAACACTTGTGTGGTTGTATGAGCCTTTGTAAATCGGTTCCATATAGCATCACTTCACTTCTTTCATCTCATAGGGACAATTCCCTTGTGACAGCCATGTGTCTGTGTGTTGATATTGGTGTTTACAAATATGTGGATTCTCACAATGTTTGTAGCAGTGAGACATGAGTGCACAACCGGAAGAGTTATCATAGGGTCACAGGAGCAGAGAGACTGATAATACTGTATATTTGATCACATTTTTTTGTGGACACTAATTTAACTTTTTTCTATGTTCCTGAATCATATATTTTGTGTATTTTTTACTCAGAAACAGATTATAAAAGGTGATTATTTTCTGTTACCAGATTCAAGTCAGTCAGAGAGTCCCAGCCAGCCCAGCGAGGCTGACATCAAGGACCAGCCGGAGAATGGTGAGTCCATGCATACGTCATACTTTATCTGGGGTCACAACGGGAAATATAAGAAAAGAATTCTTACTTCTTAAATAATAATATATTGTCTCAGTTTTCTAATAAAAAGCAGTCTAACAACTGAAGTATAAAACCTAGAGTGCCTATTGCCTGCTCAGGCAGCATTATTATCCCCTGCTTGTGGAATTTGACACAATTCACTTAGTTACATTCTTTCACTCCACCAGCAGAATAGTGAGTGCAGCTGTGCAGTACTATGTACATGCATTATATTACTGATCCTGAGTTACATCCTGTATTATACTCCAGAGCTGCACTCACTATTTTGCTGGTGCAGTCACTGTGTACATACATTACATTACTGATCCTGTACTGATCCTGAGTTACATCCTGTATTATACTCCAGAGCTGCACTCACTATACTGCTGGTGCAGTCACTGTGTACATACATTACATTACTGATCCTGTACTGATCCTGAGTTACATCCTGTATTATACTCCAGAGCTGCACTCACTATACTGCTGGTGCAGTCACTGTGTACATACATTACATTACTGATCCTGTACTGATCCCGAGTTACATCCTGTATTATACTCCAGAGCTGCACTCACTATTCTGCTGGTGCAGTCACTGTGTACATACATTATATTACTTATCCTGTACTGATCCTGAGTTACATCCTGTATTATACTCCAGAGCTGCACTCACTATTCTGCTGGTGCAGTCACTGTGTACATACATTATATTACTGATCCTGTACTGATCCTGAGTTACATCCTGTATTACACTCCAGAGCTGCATTCACTATTCTGCTGGTGCAGTCACTGTGTACATACATTATATTACTGATCCTGTACTGATCCTGAGTTACATCCTGTATTATACCCCAGAGCTGCACTCACTATTCTGCTGGTGCAGTCACTGTGTACATACATTACATTACTGATCCCGAGTTATATCCTGTATTATACTCCAGAGCTGCACTCACTATTCGGCTGGTGCAGTCACTGTGTACATACATTACATTACTTATCCTGTACTGATCCTGAGGTACAGCCTGTATTATACTCCAGAGCTGCAGTCACTATTCTGCTGGTGCAGTCACTGTGTACATACATTACATTACTTATCCTGTACTGATCCTGAGTTACATCCTGTATTATACTCCAGAGCTGCACTCACTATTCTGTTGGTGCAGTCACTGTGTACATACATTATATTCCTTATCCTGTACTGATCCTGAGTTACCTCCTGTATTATACTCCAGAGCTGCACTCACTATTCTGCTGGTGCAGTCACTGTGCACATACATTACATTACTTATCCTGAGTTACATCCTGTATTACACTCCAGAGCTGCACTCACTATTCTGCTGGTGGAGTCACTGTGTACATACATTACATTACTTATTCTGTACTGATCCTGAGTTGCATCCTGTATTACACTCCAGAGGTGAACTCACTATTCTGCTGGTGGAGTCACTGTGTACATACATTACATTACTTATCCTGTACTGATCCTGAGTTACCTCCTGTATTATACTCCAGAGCTGCACTCACTATTCTGCTGGTGGAGTCACTGTGTACATACATTACATTACTTATTCTGTACTGATCCTGAGTTATATCCTGTATTACACTCCAGAGCTGAACTCACTATTCTGCTGGTGGAGTCACTTGGTACATACATTACTGTCGTGAGTTTGTTACATCTTGTATCCCCAGAGCTGCATTCACTATTCTGCATGTGGAATGACTGTGGACATAAATTCAGGGTATACCATTGCTGCATCCTGTATAGCCGCACAGGGGTGCAGGATTTCAGGGGGCCACATCCACCTCCAAAACATCAAGCCCTTTGTGTAACAGACACATTAAATTGGTGCATTATGATGAACTGTTGGACTGCTGAGTGCCCTTCACCAGGAGCCTCTTCTGTCCCCCTGCCATAGATTATTCCTAATCATGTATTTATAAATATTATGTCCTAACGTATATGAACAATTTGATTGTAGAGTCAAGTGACCTGCAGTGTAAAGCATCATCCACTTTTTAAATTTCAAAACTGCAAAAGAAATGATTTAGCCACAAGTTATATAATATTAGGACGTGGCTGATGATGTCTTGCCCTGAAGGAGAGGATCTCTAAGGTGATGTGTCCCTTTAAGAGTCTTGTTGCAGCTTGCGGTGCCCCGTTGTGTAAGTTTCTGGCCTGGCGGTGTGTGTTGTCAGCTGTGCGGTACAGTGCAGCGTCTCGTCCCCTAGATGCCTTCAGTGACACGGAGACGTCGCTTTCAGCTCATCAATGTCACCGTCGAGCAGGGGAAAGTCATGTTTTTTTCATGTGAGATTTGGTGTCGAGCCGTTTGCAGCCTCCATGTAACAGTGTGCGGCGCTGTGTGGAGCTGCGCCTCCGTCTCACAGAATGCTCAGCCTCGGATGAAGCCCCCGGTCGCTCGCATGCTAATTTCTAATATTCTTCTCCCCTGTGAGTTATAAAGCAGAAGGCTGTTTATTCTGCAAATATCTCGCCTCTAACATTCGGGGGGCAGATTCCAAATATGCCTGTAACGGCATCGGGGCCACACCCATGAAAAGTAGACCGACAGCGCCCACTATGGGCCGAAGGCGCCACTTCAGGGCTCGGAGCAGCTAATCCTTCTTGCAGATGTGATACCTGGGGAAGTTTACACAAGTTTTCTTCAGTCGTGTCTGCGTGGGACGTCGTCTGCTCTGCAGCGAAAACCGCTGCTACCAGTAGACTGCCTGCAGCGCAGCAACAGTAAATGAACCCATCAGAGGTGTAAATGGTCCTAAAGCAGCGCTTTCTAGGGAACAGCTCCGTTCTTTCAGCAGTTTTCTGGAATTTAGCTATTCTTCATAATGTGCAATTACAAACGTGATACTTTGTATCCTATAAATAAATCAAATCTTTATTTTTATATAGCACCAACATAGTCCGCAGCGCTTTACATACATCAGGAACACTGTCCCCATTGTCCCCATTTACATACATCAGGAACACTGTCCCTATTTACATACATCAGGAACACTGTCCCCATTAACATACATCAGGAACACTGTCCCCATTGGGGCACATAATCTAGATTCCCTATCTGTATGTCTTTGGAGTGTGGGAGGAAACCGGAGAACCCGGAGGAAACCCACGCAAACACGGGGAGAACATACAAACTCCTTGCAGATGGTGTCCTTGGTGGGATTTGAACCCAGGACCCTAGCGCTGCAAGACTGCAGTGCTAACCACTGAGCCACCACAAGACTGCAGTGCTAACCACTGAGCCACCACAAGACTGCAGTGCTAACCACTGAGCCACTACAAGGCTGCGGTGCTAACCACTGAGCCACCACAAGACTGCAGTGCTAACCACTGAGCCACCGTGCCGCCATCCTATACCATGCACAGATGAAGAGCGCCCGCACTTTAGCTCATCCTCTTTTGGATTTGGACTCATCAGCAAACCGTATCTCTGGCGGATTGTGTATGGTCAGCCACTCAGCATGCAGTGCTATATTGTCCCTGTAGGGGGCACTGTGCTGATTCCGGCAGCTAAATAGGAAAGGGTTCTTTACAGTTAGAGCAGTCAGACTGTGGAATGCCGACCACAAGAGGTAGTAATGGCAGATACTATAACAGCTTTTATATCAGGGCTGGAGGATTTCCTCACTACACAACATTGTGGGTTATAAATGACTTAGTGACAATGTAGAACTGGAGGAAGAAGGGGGAACTAGATGGAGCGGGGGCTTTTTTCAACCTATGTAACTATGTGACACATCTATTGGAGATAATTGATGGTCGAGGTGGTGCCGCTACAATTCCCAAATACACGAGACTGAGGAGAACTCTCCGATATCATCAGTTTAGTGAGTTTGGGGCTTACTAGTGCTTCCCCTGACGATAAGATAAGCCGCCCCCAGAGCCGAACGCTGCTCCTGTGTATAGGGGCGCCAGGTGATGGATCAGCCAAACTATTGTTTATCCAATACCTATCTATTGTGTATGGGGGGCCTAACTGTTAATAATTAGACAAGCCATAGAAACAGTGTGAAGTTATTATTATTATTATTATTATTTATCTGTTATAGATCATCTGTACTCCGGAGCTGCAATTGAAATTTTGCTATTAGTTATTAAAACAGCAAACTTTTCAGACACCTCAGATACAGCTAAGCCGATGTCAGATTTCTATAGTTAATTTTATAAATCCCACAATGGAAGTCATTATGGGATTTATGCAGACACTAAACAAGCAGTGAATGCTGTAACAGTTTAACTGTAAAGGCTGTAGAATAGTGAGTGCAGCTCTGGAGTATAATACTGGATATGACTCAGGATTAGTACAGGATAAGTAATGTAATGTATGTACACAGTGACTGCACCAGCGGAATAGTGAGTGCAGCTCTGGAGTATAATACAGGAGGTAACTCAGGATTAGTACAGGATCAGTAATGTATGTACACAGTGACTGCACCAGCAGAATAGTGAGTGCAGCTCTGCGGTATAATACAGGATGTAACTCAGGATTAGTACAGGATAAGTAATGTAATGTATGTACACAGTGACTGCACCAGCAGAATAGTGAGTGCAGCTCTGCGGTATAATACAGGATGTAACTCAGGATTAGTACAGGATAAGTAATGTAATGTATGCACACAGTGACTGCTCCAGCAGAATAGTGAGTGCAGCTCTGGAGTATAATACCGGAGGTAACTCAGGATCAGTACAGGATAACTAATGTAATTTATGTACACAGTGACTGCTCCAGCAGAATAGTGAGTGCAGCTCTGGAGTATAATACAGGAGGTAACTCAGGATCAGTACAGGATAAGTAATGTAATGTATGTACATAGTGACTGCATCAGCAGAATAGTGAGTGCAGCTCTGGAGTATAATACAGGATGTAACTCAGGATCAGTACAGGATAAGTAATGTAATGTATGTACACAGTGACTTCTCCAGCAGAATAGTGACTGCAGCTCTGGAGTATAATACAGGATGTAACTCAGGATCAGTACAGGATCAGTAACATACTATATGTACACAGTGACTGCTCCAGCAGAATAGTGAGTGCAGCTCTGGAGTATAATACAGGATGTAACTCAGGATCAGTACAGGATCAGTAACATACTATATGTACACAGTGACTGCTCCAGCAGAATAGTGACTGCAGCTCTGGAGTATAATACAGGATGTAACTCAGGATCAGTACAGGATCAGTAACATACTATATGTACACAGTGACTGCTCCAGCAGAATAGTGAGTGCAGCTCTGCAGTATAATACAGGATGTACAGGACATGTGTGTAGCATAGCTCTAGAACAAGACATGGACCACACATCCAAAAATCATAAGTTGATCTAAAGCTGCTGGGCAAAAATTATACAACTGAACTTGAGGTCCTTAGTGTAACATTCTGATTGGACTGTATGAAGCCGCTGCCACGTCACGGCGAACCTCTCAGTGGGTCCCTAAATTATTTAATCCTTGAAGCAGCGGCGCTGTGCACCAGTCGGGCAGGTGATCTGGTGCCTCACAACACCCATGCTGCAAGGCGGAGTCCGAATACTTCAAGCCACATATATGTACAGTGACTACAGCTCTGGAGTATATTACAGGATGTACAGTATCACAAAAGTAAGTACATCCCTCACATTTTTGTACATATTTTATTATATCTTTTCTTGGGACATCACTGAAGATCTAACACTTTAATAAAATGTACAGTGTCAGTGCGCAGCTTGTATAACAGTGTAAATTCAGTGTCCTCTGAACAACTCCACACACATCCATTAATGTCTAAACCACTGGGAACAAAAGTGAGTACACCCATAAATGAAAATGATCAAATTGTGCCCTCAGCCTTTTTCCCCTTCCCGGTGTCATGTGACTCATTAGTGTTACAAGGTCTGAGGTGTGAATGGGAAGGGGTCACATTCGGTGTTATCTCTTAGGGTACCTTCACACTTAGCGATGCAGCAGCGATCCGACCAGCGATCTTACCTGGTCAGGATCGCTGCTACATGGTCGCTGGTGAGCTGTCAAACAGGCAGATCTCACCAGTGACCAGCCCGCAGCCAGCAGCGACGTGCAAGCGACCCTGCGCTTGCATGGAGTCGGTGTCTGGAAGCTGCGGACACTGGTAACTAAGGTAAACATCGGGTATGGTTACCCGATGTTTACCTTAGTTACCAGCGCACACCGCTTAACTTAGCGTGTGCAGGGAGCAGGAGCCGGCACTGGCAGCGTGAGAGCTGCGGAGGCTGGTAACGAAGGTAAATATTGGGTAACTACCTTGGTTACCCGATGTTTACCTTGGTTACAGCTTACCGCAGGCTGTCAGACGCCGGCTCCTGCTCCCTTCACATTCAGGATTGTTGCTCTCTCGCGGTCACACACAGCGATCTGTGCTTATCAGCGGGAGAGCAACCATAAAAAAAACAAACCAGGGCTGTGTGTAACGTGCAGCGATCTCACAGCAGGGGCCAGATCGCTGCTCAGTGTCACACACAGCGAGATCGCTAATGAGGTCACAAAAAGCGTGACTCAGCAGCGATCTCAGTAGCGATCTCGCTGTGTGTGAAGTACCCCTTACACTCTCATACTGGTCACTGGAGGCTCAGCATGGCTCCTCATGGCCAAGAATTCTCTGAGGATCTGCAGTAAAGAATTGTTACTCTTCATAACGATGGCCGAGGATTTAAGAATATTGCCAACACCCAAAAACTGAGCTGCAGCACGGTGGCCAAGACCATACAGCGGATAACAAGACAGTATCCACTTAGAACAGGGCTCGCCATGGTCGACTAAAGAATCTGAATGCACCTGCTTAGTGTCATATCAAGAGGTCATCTGTCCAGAATAGAAGTATGAGTGCGGCCAGCATTGCTGCAGAGGTTACAGGGCTGGGGGGGGGAAGTCCACCAGTCAGTCCTCAGATCATACGCCGCACACTGCATGACATTGTCATCCCAGAAGGAAGCGTCTTCTAAACTTGATGGACAAGAAAGCCACAAACTGTTTGCTGATGACAAGCAGACTAAGGATGTGGATTACTGAAACCGTCGTGTGGTCTGATGAGACCAATATAACGTTATTTTGTTCAGATGGTGTCAGCGTGTGTGGGGGCTCCAGGTGAGAAAGACAAAGACAAGTGTGTCCTGCCTACAGTCAGGCATGGTGGTGGAGGGTCATGGTTTGGGGCTGCATGAGTGCTGCCAGCTGTGGGGGCTACAGATCATTGAGGGAACCATGAATGCCAACATGTCCTGTGACATACTGAATCAGATGATCATCCCATCCCTCCGTATTTCAACTTAATGACCCCAAACACCTCTATGACCACCACTGCTTTGGTAAAGAAACTGAAGGTAAAGCTGCTGGACCGGCCGAGTTTCTCCAGACTTAAACCCTATGGAGCATCTGTGGAGCCTCCTAAAACGGAAGGTGGAGGATCACAAGGTCTCTAACATCCACCAGCTCCGTGATGTCATCATGGAGGATGAAGAGGATCCAGCGGCTCCAGTAAAGATCTAGTAACCCCCAGGCCAAAGAGAGTTTAAGGCAGTGCTAGAAAATAATGGTGGCCGCACAAAATATTTGCACTTTGGGCACAATTTACCCATTTGCACTTAGGGGTGTACTCACTTTTGTTGCCAGTGGTTTAGACATTAATGGCTGTGTGCTGAGATATTTAGAGGACACCAAATTTACACTGTTATACAAGCTGCGCACTGACACTGTACATTGTATCAAAGTATCAGATCTTCAGTGTTGTGCCATGAAAAAATATAATAAAATATTTACAAAAATGTGAAGGGTGTACTCACAAAAGAGAATGCAATGTAACTTAGGATTCGAACAGATTAGAAACTGACCAACATTCATGGGATAAGACATAGTTTATTTACTGTTATTATACTGTATAGATCTCATACTCTGGTACATGGTAATCTACATTTTTGGGGGTTCATATGAAAAACTCGCAGTTAGGAAGTTGCTTGGAGTAAAGGCACAAACACTTGCCGCCTGATCATTGATGCTTTATTTCCAGTTTTTGCATCCCATTTTTGAAATCCCACCATGATGATCCTTGTGAAGCCCCGGTCCTGTGAGTGCTGAGGAAGCGCGGCTCTCTTTGTGAGTGCTGAGGAAGCGCGGCTCTCTTTGTGAGTGCTGAGGAAGCGCGGCTCTCTTTGTGAGTGCTGAGGACGCGCGGCTCTCTTTGAGTGCTGAGGACGCGCGGCTCTTTGTGAGTGCTGAGTAAGCGCGGTTCTTTGTGAGTGCTGAGTAAGCGCAGCTCTCTTTGTGAGTGCTGAGGAAGCGCGGCTCTCTTTGTGAGTGCTGAGTAAGCGCGGCTCTTTGTGAGTGCTGAGTAAGCGCGGCTCTCTTTGTGAGTGCTGAGTAAGCGCGGCTCTCTTTGTTAGTGCTGAGGAAGCGCGGCTCTCTTTGGGAGTGCTGAGTAAGCGCAGCTCTCTTTGTGAGTGCTGAGGAAGCGCGGCTCTTTGTGAGTGCTGAGGAAGCGCGGCTCTCTTTGTGAGTGCTGAGGAAGCGCGGCTCTCTTTGTGAGTGCTGAGGACGCGCGGCTCTCTTTGAGTGCTGAGGACGCGCGGCTCTTTGTGAGTGCTGAGTAAGCGCGGCTCTTTGTGAGTGCTGAGTAAGCGCAGCTCTCTTTGTGAGTGCTGAGGAAGCGCGGCTCTCTTTGTGAGTGCTGAGGAAGCGCGGCTCTCTTTGAGTGCTGAGGACGCGCGGCTCTTTGTGAGTGCTGAGTAAGCGCGGCTCTTTGTGAGTGCTGAGTAAGCGCAGCTCTCTTTGTGAGTGCTGAGGAAGCGCGGCTCTCTTTGGGAGTGCTGAGGAAGCGCGGCTCTCTTTGTGAGTGCTGAGGAAGCGCGGCTCTTTGTGAGTGCTAAGTAAGCGCGGCTCTCTTTGTGAGTGCTGAGGAAGCGCGGCTCTCTTTGTGAGTGCTGAGGAAGCGCGGCTCTCTTTGTGAGTGCTGAGGACGCGCGGCTCTCTTTGAGTGCTGAGGACGCGCGGCTCTTTGTGAGTGCTGAGTAAGCGCGGTTCTTTGTGAGTGCTGAGTAAGCGCAGCTCTCTTTGTGAGTGCTGAGGAAGCGCGGCTCTCTTTGTGAGTGCTGAGTAAGCGCGGCTCTTTGTGAGTGCTGAGTAAGCGCGGCTCTCTTTGTGAGTGCTGAGTAAGCGCGGCTCTCTTTGTGAGTGCTGAGGAAGCGCGGCTCTCTTTGTGAGTGCTGAGTAAGCGCGGCTCTTTGTGAGTGCTGAGGAAGCGCGGCTCTCTTTGTGAGTGCTGAGGAAGCGCGGCTCTCTTTGTGAGTGCTGAGGAAGCGCGGCTCTCTTTGTGAGTGCTGAGGAAGCGCGGCTCTCTTTGTGAGTGCTGAGGAAGCGCGGCTCTCTTTGTTAGTGCTGAGGAAGCGCGGCTCTCTTTGGGAGTGCTGAGTAAGCGCAGCTCTCTTTGTGAGTGCTGAGGAAGCGCGGCTCTTTGTGAGTGCTGAGGAAGCGCGGCTCTCTTTGTGAGTGCTGAGGAAGCGCGGCTCTCTTTGTGAGTGCTGAGGACGCGCGGCTCTCTTTGAGTGCTGAGGACGCGCGGCTCTTTGTGAGTGCTGAGTAAGCGCGGCTCTTTGTGAGTGCTGAGTAAGCGCAGCTCTCTTTGTGAGTGCTGAGGAAGCGCGGCTCTCTTTGTGAGTGCTGAGGAAGCGCGGCTCTCTTTGAGTGCTGAGGACGCGCGGCTCTTTGTGAGTGCTGAGTAAGCGCGGCTCTTTGTGAGTGCTGAGTAAGCGCAGCTCTCTTTGTGAGTGCTGAGGAAGCGCGGCTCTCTTTGGGAGTGCTGAGGAAGCGCGGCTCTCTTTGTGAGTGCTGAGGAAGCGCGGCTCTTTGTGAGTGCTAAGTAAGCGCGGCTCTCTTTGTGAGTGCTGAGGAAGCGCGGCTCTCTTTGTGAGTGCTGAGTAAGCGCGGCTCTTTGTGAGTGCTGAGGAAGCGCGGCTCTCTTTGTGAGTGCTGAGGAAGCGCGGCTCTCTTTGTGAGTGCTGAGGAAGCGCGGCTCTCTTTGTGAGTGCTGAGGAAGCGCGGCTCTCTTTGTGAGTGCTGAGGAAGCGCGGCTCTCTTTGTGAGTGCTGAGGAAGCGCGGCTCTCTTTGTGAGTGCTGAGGAAGCGCGGCTCTCTTTGTGAGTGCTGAGTAAGCGCGGCTCTCTTTGTGAGTGCTGAATAAGCGCGGCTCTCTTTGTGAGTGCTGAGTAAGCGCGGCTCTCTTTGTGAGTGCTGAGTAAGCGCGGCTCTCTTTGTGAGTGCTGAGGAAGCGCGGCTCTCTTTGTGAGTGCTGAGGAAGCGCGGCTCTCTTTGTGAGTGCTGAGGAAGCGCGGCTCTCTTTGTGAGTGCTGAGGAAGCGCGGCTCTCTTTGTGAGTGCTGAGGAAGCGCGGCTCTCTTTGTGAGTGCTGAGGAAGCGCGGCTCTCCCTTTACGAGTGTAACTTCCAGAGACGTTTTACAGGATTGATCTCACAATAAGGAGACTTGTAACCTGAATTTCCATTTGCCCAGACGTCTTGATTATCTGAACCATCTTAGCTGTTTCTTCTGAACCAAAGGGTGAGCGAGATTAGAATCAGCAAGCCTGGGATTTCATTTAGAGGCACTCGGAGCCCGGAGCTCAGCGGTCACAGAGCGCTCTTTTGTCCTCCTCAGTATTTAGCTTGAGGAACCGGTTTTCCAGCTTTCCGCTTATAAGACTGAACTTGCAGATGCATCTCTGACATTCCTTTATTTTCTGAAGTTAAGACTAAAACTAAAAATTCAGCTCACTGCCGCCATTGTGGTTCTGATACCTCTACCCATCATTTTGCTTTGCAGTCCCACTAATCCCACCCATATATTTCCCCTCTATCCGCAGTGGACTGGGGGATGTACTGTGTGCCCCCAAAATCATAATAGAAACCTCTAGGAGTAAAGATTGCTCTCTGTATATTATTAATATTTATTATTATAGCGCCATTTATTCCATTGCACTTTACAAGTGAAAAGGGTATATATAAAATCAAATACAACAATCATTAACAATACAAAATAGACTGTTTACAGGAGGAGAGGGGACCCTGCCCACAAGGAGGAGAGGGGACCCTGCCCGCGAGGAGGAGAGGGGACCCTGCCTACGAGGAGGAGAGAGCTCGCTGCCCACGAGGAGGAGAGGGGCCCTGCCTGCGAGGCGGAGAGAGGTCGCTGCCTGCGAGGAGGAGAGGGGACTCTGCCTGCGAGGAGGAGAGAGGACTCTGGCCTGCGAGGAGGAGAGGGGACCCTGCCTACGAGGAGGAGAGAGCTCGCTGCCCACGAGGAGGAGAGGGGCCCTGCCTGCGAGGAGGAGAGGGGACCCTGCCCACAAGGCGGAGAGAGCTCGCTGCCCACGAGGAGGAGAGGGGCCCTGCCTGCAAGGAGGAGAGGGGACCCTGCCTGCGAGGAGGAGAGGGGACCCTGCCGGCGAGGAGGAGAGGGGACCCTGCCGGCGAGGAGGAGAGGGGACCCTGCCGGCGAGGAGGAGAGGGGACCCTGCCGGCGAGGAGGAGAGGGGACCCTGCCGGCGAGGAGGAGAGGGGACCCTGCCGGCGAGGAGGAGAGGGGACCCTGCCCGCGAGGAGGAGAGGGGACCCTGCCCGCGAGGAGGAGAGGGGACCCTGCCCGCGAGGAGGAGAGGGGACCCTGCTCGCGAGGAGGAGAGGGGACCCTGGTCGTGAGGGCTCACAGTCTACAGGCAATGGGTGAAGGTACAGTCGGTGAGGACATTGCTGGTTGCGCAGTGGTGCACTGCAGGGGTGGGATTCAAATTTTTAACAACCAAGAAAAAACAAAAAGCCAGCACTAAATGTGCACTTCAGCACTAAAAATTCCAAACTGTACTTATTATAAAAATTTTGAGATTTTTGGCAAAAAATTGCAATTTCTTGAGCTGCCTCGCCACGTCACGGCAAATCTCTATTGAGGCAGTCCTACACTAAAATATTTTTATAAAATGTGCCATACGGCCTCACATATGAATAGTAGAACTGCTCTTAGCAGCACTCACCTGGTCTATTTCAATCCCGTACCCATGACTGAGTCATGGCTGTGGGTGGGACAGGTCCAAGCAAATGCTGCATGAAGTAAATAGCCTGTGGACAAAGCCTGATGACTTAATGTGAACAGTCACCAACCGCCAAAATCTAGACAGGTTCTCTGCAAAACCCGCCCATTTGAAAACCACACCCATTCTGTAACCACACCCATTTTGTTAGCCACTTCCATTTTCACGCACTTTCCTCAACCAAAAAATTAAAGTAATATAAAGTAAAATCTTTTCCCCCTTCTTCCCCTCCTCTACCTGCACCCTCCTGTCCAGCATCAGTTGTTCCAGTCACTGTCAGTCATTTTGTATTAAACAGTTTTTCTACAATTTTAAAAATTATTACTAAAGGAGCCCTGCTAAAATTGGAACAGACGACCTTCACCATACAGATCTCATCACATGTGGCTTCTTTTCTTGTGCAGATCCCATCCCATGTGGTCTATTTCCTCTGCAGATCCCATCCTATGTGCTCCCTTTTCCCTACATATTCTGTCCCATATGGCTCCTTTCCCATATAGTTCCCATTTTATGCGGCCTACTGTCCCCTGCAGATTCTTGTCTCCCTGCATCTTCGGCTCACTGAGCACTTACCTGCTCCGAGGAACGGCGGCCTCTCCGCTGTCTTCCGTTCTCCTCTGCGCAGCACTCTGCAGGAACACTGACACTGGCAGGCGGCAGCAGGAGGAGCAACCTCACCACGCTGCCATGACCTCTGCAGCGTCAGCACATCGCTGCATGCCAGTTCAGGGAGCAGACAGACTCCACTGAACCCAGAAGTGCGGTGTGTATGGAGGCACAAGGAAATACAGAGTACCGGATCGCCAGAGCTGTTTCTTTCCGGTTCAAGGAACCGGCTGCCAATTCAACAACTGGTTCACTCGAACCGGCTGAATCCCACCCATGGTGTACTGGACTGAGGGTTATTTTAGGCTTGTTGGAAGAGATGAGTCTTCAGGTTCCTCTTGAAGCTTTCCATGGTAGGAGAGAGTCTGATGTGCTGGGGTAGAGCATTCCAGAGTGTGGGGGAGGTACGGGACAAATCTTGTACACGATTGTGGGAAGAGGCTATTAGAGGGGAGTAGAGAAGGAGATCTTGTGAGGATCTGAGGTTGCGAGCAGGTAGGTACCGGGAGAATAGGTCACAGCTATAAGGAGGAGACAGGTTGTGGAGGGCTTTGTAGGTCATGGTTAGTGTTTTGAACTGGAGTCTTTGGGCGATGGGAAGCCAGTGAAGGGATTGGCAGAGTGGCGAGGCTGGGGAATAGCGAGGGGAGAGATGGATTAGGCGGGCCGCAGAGTTCAGGATGGATTGGAGGGGTGCAAGAGTGTTGGAAGGGAGGCAAGAGAGCAGGAGGTTGCAGTAGTCGAGGCGGGAGATGATGAGGGCATGCACTAATGTTTTTGCTAATTCTTGGTTAAGGAAAGCACGGATCCGGGAGATATTTTTGAGTTGTAGTTGGCATGAGGTGAACAGGGCTTGGGATATAAAAGTTCTATAATTACACTTTGGGCCCCATTCATTATTGCATTTGCACCCCCCTTCGCTCCCACCACCACCCCGGAGTGATGTTATATACGTCTGGATTTTTGCACAAATTCTCAGAAATGTAACGAAACTTGTGACTTTGTGCTAGAATGTCACAAAACGGGTCAAAGACAAAAATAAACAGCGTGTTTTTGTTTTATTTTGGTCAAAATACATGAATCATATGTGACATTTTGAAGAATTTGGAGCAAAAAAAGTAAAAAAAAAAAATAAAAATACAAACAATAATGATATTGATGCGTTATATATAATGTGTAGTAAATATATGATAAATTCTTAACCTCTAGATCGCTCTGTTCTGTATGAATAGAATGGCTCACCTGAATGACGATGGCCATCTATTCCCGGCTGCAGCAGCTCCAGCGCGGAGGCCAGGAAAATCTCATTTTAGCTTAAATTAGTTTTTGGCTCAGAAAATCTGTTATTTGAACACCTGGCTTCTTCCACAACAAGTCTTATACCAGACCCTATAAAATGTACAAAGAAGCAAACACAACGCTATGTGAAACATGACCATCAACTGTACCTAAAGGATATCATGTAAATTGAAGTTATATATTCTTCTACCTAAGAGCAGTATTATAGCAGTTATATTCTTGTACATAGGGGCAGTATTACAGCAGTTATATTCTTGTACATAGGGGCAGTATTATAGTAGTTATATTCTTGTATATAGAAGCAGTATTATAGTACAGTAGTTATATTCTTGTATATAGGGGCAGTATTATAGTAGTTATATTCTTGTACATAGGGAGCAGTATTATAGTAGTTATATTCTTGTACATAGGGAGCAGTATTATAGTAGTTATATTCTTGTACATAGGGGGCAGTATTATAGTAGTTATATTCTTGTACATAGGGGCAGTATTATAGTAGTTATATTCTTGTACATAGGGGGCAGTATTATAGTAGTTATATTCTTGTGCATAGGGGGCAGTATTATAGTAGTTATATTCTTGTACATAGGGGCAGTATTATAGTAGTTATATTCTTGTACATAGGGGGCAGTATTATAGTAGTTGTATTCTTGTACATAGGGGGCTGTATTATAGTAGTTATATTCTTGTACATAGGTTGCAGTATTATAGTAGTTATATTCTTGTACATAGGGGCAGTATTATAGCAGTTATATTCTTGTACATAGGGGCAGTATTATAGTAGTTATATTCTTGTATATAGGGAGCAGTATTATAGTAGTTATATTCTTGTACATAGAAGCAGTATTATAGTACAGTAGTTATATTCTTGTATATAGGGGCAGTATTATAGTAGTTATACTCTTGTACATAGGGGCAGTATTATAGTAGTTGTATTTTTGTACATAGGGGGCTGTATTATAGTAGTTATATTCTTGTACATAGGGGAAGTATTATAGTAGTTATACTCTTGTACATAGGGGCAGTATTATAGTAGTTATATTCTTGTACATAGGGGCAGTATTATAGTAGTTGTATTCTTGTACAAAGGGGCAGTATTATAGTAGTTATATTCTTGTACATAGGGAGCAGTATTATAGTAGTTATATTCTTGTACATAGGGGGCAGTATTATAGTAGTTGTATTCTTGTACATAGGGGCAGTATTATAGTAGTTATATTCTTGTACATAGGAGGCAGTATTATAGTAGTTATATTCTTGTACATAGGGGCAGTATTATAGTAGTTATATTCTTGTACATAGGGGCAGTATTATAGTAGTTATATTCTTGTATATAGGGGCAGTATTATAGTAGTTATATCTTTGTACATAATGAACATTATTATTTTTATAGGAGCTATATTCTTGTACTTTCACCATTGTAGTACTTCTATTAAGTTTTTTATCAGCAGTATTATAGTAGATATATTCCTGTCTACATGAGGATGCAGATTTTACAGTCGTATTGCTAAAGTAAATCTTTTGTCTTTGGTGATCGTCCTGTATTTGGGGTTTACCAGTCTGATTCTATTATTTCTTTTAAGCTATTGCTTATTAAAACAATATGGAAGTTCAGCATTGACACATGGATTTTTGGGGAACAATTGCAGGGTTTATATGATGACTATGAGCATCTTCAGGCTTTCTTGTAGGTATTACACTGTATCTTCTATCTCTGGAGTTGTAGACGCTGAAAGCTCTTCTCCGCGATCTGCTTCCTCTCTGCATTACTTCTGTTAATGTACAGACACATTTCCTAAAGTTTAAGTGGTGATGCGGCACAGCGTGTATTATTAAGTACATTGGTGTATGGAGAAGGAGAAAAAAAAGATGTCTTCAATCTTTTTTAATGACCCTGGCGCCGGCTGCTGCTCACTTCTTTACGTTCCTCTGCCAAAGTGACTCACCGCCGCGCTCTACCAATATGTTGCTTTACTCTGTATCAAAGCATGTGTCAAGAGATCGTTCTCCTATTACACATTGTATTTTACCTTGGAGGACAAATTGTATCGTCCCAGCCCCCATTCACATATAAATAGATGCTTTTTGCATCTTCCATTAACACCTAGGACAGTCATGGCGAACCTTTTACAGGCCGAGTGCCCAAACTGTAGTTCTAAACCCATTTTTTTTCCGAAGTGCCAACCAATCCTATTATGTAAATACCGTGTTTCCCCGAAAGTAAGGCCCTGTCTTACATTAATTTTACCCCCAAAAGTCCCACCCTGCCTTACTTTCGGGGGAGGCCTTACATTGGAAAAAAAAATGACCCGGCATCCACCCCATCCTCCCCCCTGCAGCCTCCCCATTGTTTGAGAGTCCGGCATCCACCCCATCCTCCCCCCTGCAGCCTCCCCATTGTTTGAGAGTCCGGCATGCACCCCATCCTCCCCCCTGCAGCCTCCCCATTGTTTGAGAGTCCGGCATCCACCCCATCCTCCCCCCTGCAGCCTCCCCATTGTTTGAGAGTCCGGCATCCACCCCATCCTCCCCCCTGCAGCCTCCCCATACAGTGGTTCTGCCCCCCACTCTGCCACCACACACACTGACACATACGGCCCCACACGGCACCCACACACATATCGTACCGGTACCGTACACACACACACACTGACACATACAGCCCCATACGGCACCCATACACATACCGTACACATACCGTACACATACCGTACACACACACGTGCACACACACACACACACACACAGAGTTTCGGAACTTACCGTTACTTTCCTTCTGTTTCGATCTCCTCTGCGGTGCCGGGCTGACGATTCGGATGCCGGGGACGCTGGACCAACCGCCTGCAGGCGGTGACGTCGCGGCTGATTTGGCCAATCAGCTGCGAGCCGGCTGACTGGCCAATCACAGCTCGAGCTGATGGCCAGCAGGGAGCCTGTGACGAACAGGCTGATCGGCCAATCAGCATCGAGCAGGAAGGCGAGATTGCGGGGGCCATTCACCGGAGGCGGACCATGGGAGGCACGAGACTGGAGAAGGCCTGGATGGAGCGAGGGAACAGCGGCAGCGGTAAGTTCCTGTACTTTCCCCAGGGACCCTACCCATATGCGGCCATACTGTCCCCAGTGACCCCACCCATATGCGGCCTTACATTACGCCGCGACCACCACCCATAGGCGGCCTTACATTCCCCGGGCCCCCCGCTACCCTGCCTTACAATCGGGGGGTGCCCTACATTGGCGGACCCCCCCGAAAACCCCCACCCTGCCTTACTTTCGGGGGGTCCTACTTTCGGGGAAACACGGTAATTGATTGTAATCTTACCTTTGCCGTCTTCTCTTCTCTTCAGCAGGGGCATCACGCTCATGCATGCTTACCACATATGGAAGCTGAGCCCCTGCCCTTTCCAGACACAGCAGTTGGATTGATCTTTATGGAAATAAATTGCAGCATATTTGACAGAGATTTTAGCCTGGAATGCAATCAGATGTCACCCTGTAATCCACATCTACATTTCAAAGTCTGAACATCTTGAAATCCCATAAAGACGTACGAGTTGCTCCCCCCCCTTCATTGTGTAGTTCTGTCCCCTTCCTGGCCACTTCCTGGTAAACATGTCCCCCATCCTGATATATATTTCCTACATTCTGGTATATTTGTCCACATCATGGCACCATCCTGGTAAATGTACCCCATTCCTGGTAAATGTACCCCATCCTGGTAAATGAACCCCATCATTGTAAATGTATCCCATCCTGGCATGTTCCCCCATGCTGTTAAATGACCCCATCCTGGTAAATGTACCTCATCCAGGCATGTTCCCTTATCCTGGTAAATGTACCCCATCCTGATAAATGTCACCCTTCCTGATAAATGTTCCCCATCCTGGCATTTTTCCTCATCCTGGCATGTTCATGTACCCCCATCCTGGCATGTTTCCCCCCATTCTGGTAAATGTATCCCCCTTACTGGTAAATGTATCCCCCATACTGGTAAATGTATCCCCCATACTGGTAAATGTACCCCCCATACTGGTAAATGTACCCCTTCCTGGCATGTTTCCCTTCCTGCTAAATGTACCCCATCCTGACATGATTTCCCCCATCCTTGCAGTCATGTTTCCAGCCATGCTTAGTCATGTTTACCCCCATCCTTGCAGCCATGTTTCCCCCATCTTTGCAGCCATGTTTCCCCCATCTTTGCAGCCATGTTTCCCCCATCTTTGCACGTTTCTCTCCATCTTTGCAGCCATGTTTCCCCCGTGCTCCCCATGTTTCCCCCGTGCTCTGCATGTTTCCCCCGTGCTGGCTCTGTCCCCGTGCGCTGCATGTTTCCCCCGTGCTCCCCATGTGTCCCCCGTGCGCTGCATGTTTCCCCCGTGCAGGCTCTGTCCCCCCCACACCTTGGCACAGCCGCACAGAGGCTAAAAATAAAAAAAAACTCACCTTCTGGCCCCCACTCCTCCACTGCTGCGTCCTCAGTCACTTCAGTTCCCGCGCGGCCACAAGACACCGGCGCCGCCTACTGACGCTCCTCCGTCTCCTAGGCAACAGGCCTGCAGCCCAGGAGAGGAGGCGTGTCAGAGCGAGGAGAAATGTCTCCTCTGCTAAACACCAGTTTGAGCTGCCGGCGCGACCACACCAGCAGATCAAACTGGCGCAGTGTGGTGACAGCGCGCGTGCAAGCACAAACGGCTCTGTGTGCCCAGTCTGGCACGCGTGCCATAGGTTCGCCATCACTGACCTAGGAGGATGTTTTGTGGTTGCACTTGCCCCCTTGGTTCATTTTCATATCATAATCCGTTCCCACTGGCGAACACAGAGGCCCCTATGGTAGAACAATATATGGGCGCTTTGCGGTCCAATAACTCATCATAATGCACAATTGCATCTTCTTTGTAGGTAGATGTGGGCCATTTACTTCTTGCGCCCCTGTGGTTGCACCAATGAGTTGTCCGCCCCTATCTGTTCCAATTACATCTATTCTACGTCTTAGGCCGGTTTCGGATGAGCTTCATACTCTGCTGGAACAACATTGTAAATGTGAACAGGGTGCTAGCCAAACTATACACAATCCATATGAAGGGAAAGTTGCACACTAATTCAGAGAAATATGAATAAGCATAACTGCTTTATAATACATAAGGAATGAAAAATACAATTAGCCATATGAAAAATTGAAAAAATTTAAATGTTACATTGCATAACTGCTGAGGATTGTTTGAAAAAAAGAGATATTTAGCTAATTTATTGATCAATTCATTACTGCCCGATTACCACTTCACGGTAATCTCTTATTTGTGGGGTCCCTAACCAAATGTTACCTCTATATGTGGTTAAAACCGGCTTGTGTGTATGGGTCTCTAACTAAATGTTACCTCTATGTGCGGTTGAAACCTGCTTGTGTATGGGAAGCAAGGGACCTGGCTATATAGGAAATTGGATAAACATGGCTATAGGGGGGGGGACTGGGTTCTCCGACAGTAAAAAAACTGCATATCAATCAAAAAGACTGCTGTAACACCATTGTAAATGTCAACAGGGTGTGTTGTGAATATCAGTTATGCTTTAGCTGCTGTGAGGCTCCCTCTTGTGGCCAGGAATGGTTTAGACAGAGACCAGGTGTGCTGGAGCAATGGGCGTTTCCATTGCTAACTCTCTGCCTATTTAAACCTTGGTCTGCTAGCAGGTTGAGCCGGTTCTCATTTTTTCTTCAGTTTACCAGCCTTCTCATCCTGCTCCAGACCACATCTACCCCAGATAAGTGCTTGGTTCTTTCTTATGTTGTTTTGTTCTTTTTGTTCTTATCTGGGTTTGTCATTTACTGTGGTTATTGTCAGTTTTTTTGCTTGCAGGAATCTTCCCTCTCTGTGCTTAGCTGGGAAGCTCCCTGCAGCTATGTTTGGAGTATTGCTCCTATAAGTCCATGTGTTTGTTGCTTCTTGAATTTGTAATGGTACCTGCTTTCTGTTCATTGGTTTGACAAGAGCGCCTGGTATAGGACGGAGTTCAGATCGTGCGATCTGAGGACTTTTTGTACTTTCAGGTATTTGGATTTTTGTAGGGTTTTTCTCTGGCCACCATCAGCCCCTTTCCTATCCTGTCCTATTTAGTCAGTGGGGCCTCACCTTTGCTAATCCTATCATCCATCTGTGTATTGTGTTTTCCTATATCACCGCAGTCTTTGAATGTGGAGGGCTTGCTATACCTTTGCGGTCTATTTCTGAGGCAGAGAGTTATTCATCCTTTTTTCCTTTAGTATAGCTAGTTCTCCGGCTGGATTCGCGGTGCATAGGATGTTAGTTCACCCCTCAGCTACTTCTAGTGTTGATGGTTAGTAAGGGGATGGCGGCCAGATTAGTTGCCAATACTCTTGTCACCTTTTTTGCCAATGATCTATTGTGATCTTCCATGGTTCCTGATCATAACAAGGGTGCTAGCCAAAATATACACAATCTATATGAAAGATTACTGTGAAGTGGTTATGGGGCAGTAATGAATTGATCAATACATTAGCTAAATATCTTTTTTTGTTGTTGTTGTTTTCCAAACAATCCTCAGCAGTTATGCAATGTCACATATCAAATTTTTTCAATTTTTCATATGGCTAATTGTATTTTTCATTCCTTATGTATCATAGAGTAGTAATGCTTATTCATATTTCTCTGAATTGGTGTGCAGCTTTCACTTCATATAGAGCCTCATACTCTACCATTTTTTTGCATCTATTGCAGATTCAATTCTTGTCCTGCAGCTAGTTAAGGAACTGTTCACACTTAATGGATTTAGCACAGTGGACCATGCATGGAAAATTGGGTATCACACATACCCAAGCTAAATGCAGTAGCAATAATCCGGGTGGAATATTTTTGGGGAGATGGTTATGTTTCGACATGAATTAGCCCCATAGAATAATAGTGGGGCTAATACTCACGTGAATCTTCTGCACATCCAGAGCCCATGCTCTTCAGAATTCCAAAGGCAGCCTCAGAGTTTTTCTTAGAAATAATCAGTCTGTTTTGCTGACCTGTGAACGTACCCTTAAAGGGTTGTTCTAATGTTCTGTCTTCAGATTCACACCAATCCCATCTTCCTGCTTTCCTGGAGGTGATCTGCTCCTGAGAATTGACATTTCGAACTCCACTACACATGCCCTTCGGAAATCCAAGTGCAGCCTCAAGGGTTTTTTTCTGTTTTGGTGACCCGTGAATATACTCTTAAAGAGTTGTTCCAATGTTCTGTCCTCAGATTTAGACCAATCCCATCTTCCTGCTTCACTGGAGGTGATCCGCTCCTGAAAATTGATATTTCGGATTAGTGGCACAACCATTGAGCACATGACCAACAGCGCTAACAGAAGTAGCTTTGCCTCAGCAGGATGGGAGTAACTCAGGAGCTATGAAATTGGGCAGATTTAGTAGGGGTAGGAGCATAGTCTATAACATAGAGCATATATGTGGTGTGCGCTTCCTACCTAGTTAACCGGCTACCCTGAGACTGCAGAGTGGCCGGTTACCTAAGCAATGAGCAATACACTATAGAATTAAAAATCCCTCTGTTCTTGATAACAAAGAGGATACTTAATGGAAGATAAATTACAATGCTGCTGGTTTTTAGAAGCACTTTCACATTTTACCTATTTAAGAACCTGAGACACCCCCTTTTAATATGTTGTATAATTTCCAAGTCTCCTTGCATTACATGCGTGTTTCAGTGTAGATTTTGATAAAAGTATATAAAAAATTGTCACCGTTTCATCCAGAATATTTCATTTTTTTTCTCTCCCTTGTCATCTGTTCTTGTAAATTAGTAATGTAAAAACAAAAAGATTATTTAGAATTTCCTCAGTTTAAATTATTATTATATAAAAATATGAATGCTATATACATGTTCCATTTTGGTTTCTTTTGTTTTCTGAACAGCCATAGACTTGAATGGGCGAGTGTGATGCAACCTATGGAAGAAATTAGTGCGCCTCAATGTTTTTTTCACATGCTCCTTTGCAGTGCCCCATTGAATAACATTGGTGCTACTGTGGCACCCCTGAGGCTTCAGTCGCCACAGGGTACTGCACCTCACTTAAGGTGCGGTACTTATCCCGGGTACGGAGGAGGTCGGTGTAGGCATCACACACATTACATTCAATGCTTACAGTAGGTTGCCCTCCCCATCGGGGACTGGGCTAGGGTCGGGTCTTAAGGTTGCTAACCAAACACTGGGGCATCCACCCACTAGCGACAGGGACTCAGGGGAGGAGCAGCCACCAGGGGGAAGTAGGAGCCAAACACACAGAAGAGGAGTCGAGTTCCGGAAGGGAACAGGACAGGAGCGGTTCACCGGTAGCTCCTGTAGGGCAAAAGAGAACAAATTGGTTGCTGAGGGGAGAACTTCATTGCTCCTTCGGAATTGGGGATGTGCAGGGTGCAGGGCCCTAGAGTGCAACATACTCTACGTTGGACCACCAGAATCTGCCGGACAGGGGGATTCCACGTCTCTCTGGCCACCACTTATCCCAGAGCACAGTGGCACATAGGGTCCGAAGTCGTGATACAGATAGGCCCCATAGCGAATCCGCGCCACCTGCACACGGGACGGGAGCTGAACTACAAGAACCAGGGTCCCCAAGTAGCTTAAGGCCATGGGGATCCAATACAAAAGGCGCAAGAGGGAAGGGCCTACAGACTACTGCACCGGTACTGACCTCTGAAGGATCCGGGGTCGGCTGGAGCCATCACGGCAGAGACCGGTACCCCCGGGCAACCAAAGGACAGTGAGTAAAAACCTGGAACCGCAACTGCCATGCCTGTCCTTCATTGCCGGCGCCCTGCGCCACTACTACCACCATTATCCTCCCTGGGGCCTAGATTCACCTGCGGGAAGCTGAACTATCCTAGCTGCAACACCATCCGCCCCAGAGGACAGCGACCGCAGCGGCGGCTAATCTCTGGCCGCATACCGCAGGTGGCGTCACGAGACAACTACTACTTCCTCAACCTCCATCATCCCATCCTCCCTTTTATTGTACACCTCGGGGCCACGAAACCGGGCAAGGGCCACCCGTGACATCCCCCTAACCCGACATCACCGGCCCGGCGACTAGTATTCAGTTTACCCCTACCCCGTGGGTTACTAGTGCTGTCCATCTTTTCCCGGACGGCACATAGACCCAAAAGACGATCGTGTCAACCTACCCTGTACATGACTTTTTTTTGCAATTTGCTCCTATTTTTCCTCTTTTTTGAAAATCCCCCTTGGATTTACGGTGCAAATTCTGCACCACAAATCCACAGCAATTCTGATACATCTCGACTTATGTTCAAATAGTAGATTGAAGTCGAAAGGGTATTTCCTTTTCAGAAATTTAAAGCGGACCCTTTAAAAGTTTGTATGGGTTAATATATTCCCTTACGTAGGTAACCCCCATGTTCTTCCTGATGGCCGATGGTAGTGTGCCGGAGAGGTCTGGTCAATAGCTTCTTTGCTGGTGGAGCCTGGTAATGGATGATGAAAACCTTGTAAGGGTTAATATATTCCCTTACGTAGGTAACCCCCATGTTCTTCCTGATGGCCGGTGGTAGTGTGCCGGAGAGGTCTGGTCAATAGCTTCTTTGCTGGTGGAGCCTGGTAATGGATGGAGACGCGCTGCAGACACCTGCTGCGCAGTGGATACAACACTCGCCTTTCGGGGCTGGATACATAATTTAGCTGCAATTTACTGTTCAGATGCACTTGTGGTCTGAGCCGTTAATGCACAGTTCAGCTCTTAGTAGACCCCTGTGTAGCCGGTTCACTCATCAGCATAGTTTTACATAGTTAGCAGGGTCTTGTCGGGAATCATCATGGGGCTGAGAATTAAAGAACATTAACTGGCAGCTGTAGAGAATTCTTGTCAATGATGCAGCCAGCAAAAGAGCGAGACCGCAACTCAGCCCTGACCACCCGAGCTGCGAGGCCAAAGGGTCAAACATGGGGTTTTGCTGGAGCGCGCACCCCTAATAAACTTGAGTCAGATGGACATTTTTTTATTATTATTTTTTACGTTTTTAATTATACAGGGGGGTTGGATGTGTTCTCAGATGTGCTATGAATTTTCCTCCCAGATTCTAAAAATCAGCAGCAGAAACTGATCTGGATAGTTCATTTTTAGTCCACAGCACATATATTTCTGCTACAGATTTCGTCTTTGCAATTCATCCATAGGACCACATATAAGTTGTGGATTTTGTGATGAGTTCAATAAAGAATTTGCAATTAATTTGCAGCAAAATCTACTTCTGATTTTTATAGTTCAGTTAACATACTTCTAATAATCTCATATATACATGTATCATTTCTGGATCAGCTTTGAATATAAACATTCTTGTACATTCTGTACAGATCTAATACTTTTCACAGCTGAGTTTTTTTTCATTTTATAGACAATCATTTTGGCTATCTCATACATAAATTTCAGTTCCAACTATTTAGCATATGATTAGTTATTCAGATTCTTGTCCTGTCACTGCATTGTTACTGTTTTGCTCTTTTTCTTTCTGTATACTACAAATTACAACCTGTTTTCACATTCCCTAATAGCTCAGTGTGTTATTAGGATGATTCCCAAGTGAAAGGTCATTGGTGTGAATAGAGGAGCAGCCATGAAGAAAAGAGAAACCCCATCATCCGGCTCATTGATAGCGGTCTCTGGGCTAAGAAAATTATCAAACTGCATCTTGTGAGGCCATGACAGTTGGAAAAACAAGAAATTAAGTCCGTCCATCCATTCAAAAGCCAACAGGTGACGTCCAGGCAAAATATCCAAGTGAACAAGTCGCCTCATCACAAGGTCTATCAGATCTGGAGACACCTGGCAATGGAGGCGGCTCGTCTGCTCCATAATAGTGAGATCATAGGCATACATGCAAGCACCGAGCGACGTGCGTTACACAAGTCTGGAATGGTGGCCCGAAAAAAAGGCGAAGAAGCCGAGACTTCAATATCATCATAAGATGAGTCAGCTCAAGATTGTACAGAAGTACAAAAAGTAGAAGATTGGAAACAGGTGATCTGGAGCGATGAGATGATATTCAATAGACGACTCTGATGGGGGGAAATGGATCTGGAAGAAACAAGGGAAAAAGGGGCGAACAGATCGAGAAACTGAAGGAGCTGTGCAGTTCGGTGGAGGAAGTCTGATGATATGGCAGTGTTTACAGCCAAAGGCGTTGGATACTTGACCAGGATGGATGGTGGTCTCAATGTTGAGCTATATGTGAGGATCCTACAAGACGAGTTACTTCATACACTCGGTTACTATGGGTATGAAAAGGACAACATAGTGTTCCAGCAGGACAACGACCCAAAGTATACGGCGAGATTAGGGAAGAAATGGCTCAATGACAATGAAGTAGAGCAGCTGAACTGTCCTCACAGTCCCCAGACCTCAACCTAATCCATTACTTGTGGGTGAAGAAAAAGCTGTATACGTCCCCAAGAGAGTGACCAGTATACACCAACACTGGGAACGTGGAGAAGAAACCTGACCAGTATACACCAACACTGGGAATGTGGAGAAGAGACCTGACCAGTATACACCAACACTGGGAACGTGGAGAAGATACCTGGCCAGTATACACCAACACTGGGAACGTGGAGAAGAGACCTGACCAGTATACACCAACACTGGGAACGGGGAGAAGAGACCTGACCAGTATACACCAACACTGGGGACGTGGAGAAGAGACCCGACCAATACCAACACTGGGAACGTGGAGAAGAGACCGGACCAGTATATACCAACACTGGGAACGTGGAGAAGAGACCTGACCAGTATACACCAACACTGGGGACGTGGAGAAGAGACCCGACCAATACCAACACTGGGAACGTGGAGAAGAGATCTGACCAGTATACACCAACACTGGGAACGTGGAGAAGAGACCTGACCAGTATCCACCAACACTGGGAACGTGGAGAAGAGACCTGACCAGCATACACCAACACTGGGAACGTGGAGAAGAGATCTGACCAGTATACTCCAACACTGGGAACGTGGAGAAGAGACCGGACCAGTATACTCCAACCCTGGGAATGTGGAGAAGAGACCTGACCAGTAAACACCAACACTGGGAACGTGGAGAAGAGACCTGACCAGAATACACCAACACTGGGAACATGGAGAAGAGACCTGACCAGTATACACCAACACTGGGAACGTGGAGAAGAGACCGGACCAGTATATACCAACACTGGGAACATGGAGAAGAGACCTGACCAGTATACACCAACACTGGGAACATGGAGAAGAGACCTGACCAGTATATACCAACAATGGGAACGTGGAGAAGAGACCTAACCAGTATACACCAACACTGGGAACGTGGAGAAGAGACCTGACCAGTATACACCAATACTGGGAATGTGGAGAAGAGACCTGACCAGTATACACCAACACTGGGGACGTGGAGAAGAGACTCCTGAGCAGATTTCAGTGGAGACATGCTGGAATATGATGGAGAGACCAGAATGATTCAGGAGAGGTGAACGCCAAAGGAGACTTAACAAAATACTAGTAAATAATTACATTTTACATGCAGATTTTTAAGAGCTAAACAGTTAACCATGCAGTGACATGACAAGAATCTATAACTGATCATATGCTAAGTAGTCACATTTAAGTATGATATAGCCAAGATGATTGTCTATATAATTAAGGGTGTCTCAAAGCTGTAGTGGATTGTGAGATATAAAAAGTAAAAAAAAAATTCTCTTCTTTTTTCGCTACCGCCCCCCCCTAGTATTTTGGAGCCTTTTTTTACTGCAGAGAACTCTGTGTGAACATAGCCTAATACTGTTTGTGTAGCCCCCCATTACTCCCAGCTGATAGCTTGGCACTGCGGTTACTGTATTTGTTTATTTCCGGTGTCTGTAAAATATATAAATATATATATAGATATATATATATATATATATATATATCTATATAGATAGATAGATAGATAGATAGATAGATAGATATATATAGATAGATAGATAGATAGATAGATAGATAGATAGATAGATAGATAGATAGATAGATAGATAGATAGATATATAGATAGATATTATCTATATATATATAGATATATAGATATATATATAGATATATATAGATATATATACAGATATATATATATATATATATATATAGAGAGAGAGAGATATAGATATCTATATATATATATATATAGATATATATATATATATATATATATATATATATATATATATATATATAGAGAGAGAGATATAGATATATATATATATATATATAGATATATATATATATATATAGAGATATAGATAGATATCTCTCTATATAATATATACATATATATATAGATATATTTTCTACTTGTACAAGTAGTCAGAGCATCAGAGCGATCTTTATAGTATCATGTTCAGGTTTGCCACATTGTATATTTTTTATTCCACGCTGACAGGTGGTCCCTGACCGGACATTGAGCCCTGGAGCTTCAGACTTATTGCTTGCGAGAAATGCAGAAAGTGATTTAGCCTCTCATTACCTCTGTATCATGTAACCTGAGCGGCCGGGGTGATATGAGGTCACTTTAATCACTTGGTGCATATGCAATCCAAAAGCGATTGTGTGTCCACCAGGCGGATATTTGCAGTAAAGATGATGTAAACAGTGAGTATATAAATATATAGGTAACGTGTCTGTGTGGGTATAGTCGCAGGGCAGCCTTCCGGCATGGGGCTCTGCATACATTCTGTAACTCGTCATTCGCGCTCTCTGTAGCCGGATCGAGATTTATTGCTCAGCTGTTGGGATGTTCTGTATATTTCTCATTGTAATACAGAATGACCCCGCGTCTGACGAGCCCCAGCTGTCCCTGGACGGACCGCTTAGAAGATGCGATTGGACTGGCATCTCAAACAGGTGTCTTGACGTTGTTTCCACATATACATTCTTCGCCCTATGTGAAAGGATGTATACTGGGGTCACACTGGCGGGCCGAGGATTTTATGTGCAGTGGATATAATGCGTCATATCCTGATACACAGGTGTAGACCATTATCAATGGAATATTTCAGTATAGTGTAAAGGAATCATAATGATCATATAATGAATGGTTTGCAAATTTCTAATCTACTTTGATACGCAAGTCTTAAGAAGAAACCCGGCATTCCTGGTCCGAGTATGGACCGCGATGTCTGGATTGGTTGCAGCGTTAGTCCGGGGGTCACACGAGCGTATGTTCTCTAATGTGAGAGAATCGGATCCATTATGGTAATGACACTCCGATGCAAGTCTCAGCTTAGTGTGATTGCATGAGAGAATCATAGAAGATGGAGAACAAAATGTCTCCTTCTCCGTTCTGTGAGTCTTCCGAATGCAGTCCCATGATTTCCACGCACCCATAAACTTGAATGGGTGCGCACCATCTGATTTGTGTTGCAAATTCCATCATGCAACGAACCAGCATGAGAAAAAAAATCGCTAATCTTCACTGCCCCAAAGAATAACAGTGGTCCTAGTACTATCTTGCAAAACATCAGATGGCACTCGCCATATGTATACGGTCATGTGAACGAGCCCTTTATAGTCATACTTGTCAGGCATCTCATGGCCAATCTGGACCATGAATCACTGATGTGTGAAACTAGGTAGCGGACATATCCGAGACTTCAGAGGTAAGGGGCTCATTACTAACTCCAAAGCAGGTAGAATTGTGCATTGTGCATACTCTGTTGTCACCCATCCCTTGTAGACTGTGAGCCCTCATGGCAGGATTCGCTCTTCTCCTTGCGGGCAGGATCCTTTCTCCTCTTCGCGGGCAGGGTCCTCTCTCCTCCTCGCGGGCAGGGACCTCTCTCTTCCTCGCGGGCAGGGACCTCTCTCTTCCTCGCGGGCAGGGACCTCTCTGTTCCTCGCGGGCAGGGACCTCTCTGTTCCTCGCGGGCAGGGACCTCTCTCCTCCTCGCGGGCAGGGACCTCTCTCCTCCTCGCAGACAGGGTCCTCTCTCCTCCTCGCGAGCAGGATCCTCTCTTCTCCTCGCGGGCAGGGCCCTCTCTCCTCCTTACGGGCAGGGTCCTCTCTCCTCTTTGCGGGCAGGGTCCTCTCTCTTCCTCGCGGGCAGGGTCCTCTCTCTTCCTCGCGGGCAGGGACCTCTCTCCTCCTCGCGGGCAGGCTCCTCTCTCCTCCTTGCGGACAGGGTCCTCTCTCCTCCTCGCGAGCAGGATCCTCTCTCCTCCTCGTGGGCAGGGACCTCTCTCCTCCTCGCAGGCAGGCTCCTCTCTCCTCCTTGCGGACAGGATCCTCTCTCCTCCTCGCGGGCAGGATCCTCTCTCCTCCTCGCGGGCAGGATCCTCTCTCCTCCTCACGGGCAGGGACCTCTCTCCTCCTGTACCAGTCTGTGCCTTGTATTGTTTATGATTATTGTACTTGTTCCTATTATGTATTCCTCTGTTCACATGTAAAGCGCCATGGCATAAATGGTGCTATAATAATAAAAATTATTATCATTATGATGAGGTACTTTACATTAAAGGGCCCATTTACTGTTCTTGCACAGGGGCCTTTTTCCATCTATGTACACCAGTAGTTAAATCAGACTAGATGCACCGAATGTATCGAGAGGCATAGCCTTTGGGACATCTTGGACTTTCTGTACATCTCCAACAATTTCTAGCATAAAATCTGTTAAGGCCTTAGTAGGCCACACACCTCTAGCTAGCTAAGCCACTCCCACATTTTGGAAAAGTGAAGCGTTCATATCTAATTGAAAAAAATAAAAGAACATTCAAATATTTGCACAAAATGTATTACGTTACACTTTATATGAGTAAAAGCCTTAGGACTTGCCCACACGAGCGTATTGTGTAGTACTCGACCCATTGGTATACTGTTGGGTATTGCTGATCAGCAATACATCATGAGAAAGAAATCGCAGAATGGCGGGGGGTGCTTCCGGTAATCAGATGATAGGCACCCATGCAGAAAAAAAAAATTAGAAAACTGATGACACTTCCTAACAGACAAGTGTGAACAGGTGCAAACTGAACACGAAATGTACTCTAACAAATAAATAACTGCACTCTGAGATGCTAAGGTATGCAGATATGGAATATAAGAATTTGGATCTGCATTACTGCTAAAGAAATAAATTTAAAAATTGAGACACTTAGTGCAAAAAAGAAAGGCTGGTTTTATATGAGCCCAGTATCGAGGGGTATCTCTCTTGCTGGGTCTCTACCTATATGTGTCTACCCGGGCTAAAAAGCCTGCAGGATCAGGATCCTGCTAATAAAAAAATAAAAATGTCCTTAAGTTGGTGTGAAGGAATGTTCAGTTATAAGTCATGACCCTATAATCTAAAATGAGAAAACTGACAGCACTTCCAAACAGATAAATGTTTACAGGTACAAACTGAACATGAAATATACTCTAACAAATAAATAGCTGCACTCTGAGATGCTAAGATATTCAGATATGAAATATAACAATTTGGATCTGCATTACTGCTAAGGAAAAAAGTGTAAAAATTGAGACACAGCGCATAAAAAAGGACAGTTTTACGTGAACCCAACAGCCATTGTCAAGGCGCTTTTCACTTTGCTGGGTCGCAACCTATATGCCTTTACCTGGGCTGAAAAGCCTGCAGTTTATGGGGGGGGGGGAGGAACCTGCTAATAAAAAAATAAAAATGTACTTAAGCTGGTGTGAAGGAGTGCTCAGTCAGAAGGCATGACCCTATAATCTAAAATGAGAAAACTGACAGCACTTCCAAACAGATAAATGTGAACAGGTGCAAACTGAATATTAAATATACTCTAACCAATATACAGCTGCACTCTGTAATCTTAAAGTATGCAAAGATTGAATATAGGAATTTGGACATGCATTACTGCTAAGGAAATGCATTTAAAAATTGAGACACAGCTCATAAAAAAGGACAGTTTCATGTGAGCCCAGCAGCCAGCATCAAGGCATTTCTCACTTTGCTGGGTTGCAACCAAAATGCCTTTACCCGGGTGAAAAGTCTACACTTTTATGCGCAGGCTGGGTGGGTGCGTGGAAATCATTTGACTGCACTCAGATGACGTCCAAGTGCGGTTTGCTATGAGCCGACACAGAGGATGGAGAAATTAAGTTCTCACATTGGAGAGAATTGGATGACATGCCATCCTTAAAGGGGCTATCCACTACTTGGACAACGCCTTCTCAATCATCGTGTTTGCCTCCTATAAAATTACAACGCTGACACTCTTCTCCAGTGCCGCATCAGCAGTGTCGGCACTTGCTGCCCCAGGGTTCGCGTGAAGCCCCGCACGCAATTGGCTCTGGCTTCTCTCTCCGCACCTTCATAGATATCAGACATCAAGAAGTGGTCGGCGGCCGTCCGCAACTCTGACTTCCTCTTGACGTTAGATTCGTCTGACAACGGGAAAAGTGAATCCAGCGCTGATTGGGTGTAGCGCTTGCATTATGTGATCCCTGGGAGAGTGAGTGCCGACAACGCCGACTGCATCGGAGGGGACTATAGCGCACGTTGCCTACTAGCCCTGCAGAAATTTCTGCAGCGATCTGAAGAGCACACGTGCGCTTCAAATCGCTGCAGAAAATGTCCGCAGAAAAAAAAAAAAGCCGATTCCATGCGCTCTGCCTGCAGCTCCTGCCATGGACAGAGCAGGGGCTGCCGGCAAAGCGCACGGAAGAAGTGACATGTCACTTCTTGAACGCAGCGCTTTGGGCAGCAGCCGAAGCGCTGCGCTCTAGGACGCCACGTGCGCACGGCCCCTGCACAATCTCCATAGACTGTGCAGGGGACGCAGGACGCATGCAGTTACGCTGCGCTGCAAAGCGCAGCGTAACTGCATGAATTACGCACACGTGCGCACATAGCCTAAGCGTTTTTTTTTTTTTAAATCTGGGCAAACACTGATTGAGAAGGGGTCATTCAAGTAGTGGTCATCCCCTTAATGAATTCTGTCCTTTGTGTTAATATCTCTCACCAGTTTCAAGATCTTGCTATCCATGAATGAAGACAATTCCAGGTAACGCTCAAATGATGAGAAACAATCATGACCTAATACTTGTTACAATTGTATCCAGTCTAGACAATCCTCTGTTATCCAAGCGCCTAAGCAGGACACCGCTCTCTCCTATCCTGATAGTTTGTTCCCTTTTGCTTGCACTGATAAATTGTATCGGGCCATAAATCAGACTTTTTCACTCATAGATCATTATCTAGACTAAATACAATTGGAACAAAAACTCAGCTTTGACAAATTTTCACCCTCTGATGTTCCCAAGATGTTGTCATTTATAAGCAGACACCAAAGACTAAAAAAAAAAAAAGTTCTGTCATATGTCTGCTATTAATTTGGACTTCTTACTAACTACACAGTAACACTGCTCATAAGAACAGCATGTTATTGTTGGAGATTTTCAGAGCGCGAAATATAATCTGCAAATCATTATATGGAAAGATGATAACTGGAGCCGGCAGCAGGTGCTTATAGAGGGTCCTACAGACGTCCCAGGGCTCCTCATAGGGGAGAAGGGGACATTTCTAGTCCCACATTTTCATGAGCATTAATAATGCAGTTATAGTCTTGTACATAGGGGCAGTATTATAGTAGTTATATTCTTGTACATAGGGGCAATATTATAGTAGTTATATTCTTGTACATAGGGGCAATATTATAGTAGTTATATTCTTGTACATAGGGGCAGTATTATAGTAGTTATATTCTTGTACATAGGGGCAATATTATAGTAGTTATATTCTTGTACATAGGGGCAATATTATAGTAGTTATATTCTTGTACATAGGGGCAGTATTATAGTAGTTATATTCTTGTACATAGGGGCAATATTATAGTAGTTATATTCTTGTACATAGGGGCAATATTATAGTAGTTATATTCTTGTACATAGGGGCAATATTATAGTAGTTATATTCTTGTACATAGGGGCAGTATTATAGTAGTTATATTCTTGTACATAGGGGGCAATATTATAGTAGTTAGATTCTTGTACATAGGAGCAGTATTATAGTAGTTAGATTCTTGTACATAGGAGCAGTATTATAGTTATATTCTTGTACATAGGAGCAGTATTATAGTAGTTATATTCTTGTACATAGGAGCAGTATTATAGTAGTTATATTCTTGTACATAGGGGCAGTATTATAGTAGTTATATACTTGTACATAGGGGCAGTATTATAGTAGTTATATACTTGTACATAGGGGCAGTATTATAGTAGTTATATTCTTGTACATAGGAGCAGTATTATAGTAGTTATATTCTTGTACATAGGGGCAGTATTATAGTAGTTATATTCTTGTACATAGGGGCAGTATTATAGTAGTTATATACTTGTACATAGGGGCAGTATTATAGTAGTTATATACTTGTACATAGGGGCAGTATTATAGTAGTTATATACTTGTACATAGGGGCAGTATTATAGTAGTTAGATTCTTGTACATAGGAGCAGTATTATAGTAGTTATATTCTTGTACATAGGGGCAGTATTATAGTAGTTAGATTCTTGTACATAGGAGCAGTATTATAGTAGTTATATTCTTGTACATAGGGGCAGTATTATAGTAGTTATATACTTGTACATAGGGGCAGTTTTATAGTAGTTATATTCTTGTACATAGGAGCAACATTATAGTAGTTATATTCTTGTACATAGAAGCAGCATTATAGTAATATTCTTGTACATAGAGGCAGTATTATAGTAGTTTATATTCTAATGTACATAGGGGCAGTATTATAGTACATATATTCTTCAACATAGGGGCAGTATTATAGTAGTTATATTCTTGTATATAGGGGCAGTATTCTATTAGTTGTATTCATGTACATAGAGGGCAGTATTTTAGTAGTTACATTCTTGTACATAGGGGGCAGTATTATAGTAGTTATATTCTTGTACATAGGGGGCAGTATTACAGTAGTTATAGTCTTGTATATAGAGGGCAGCATTATAGTAGTTATATTCTTGTACATAGGGGGCAGTATTATAGTAGTTATATTCTTGTACATAGGGGGCAGTATTATAGTAGTTATAGTCTTGTATATAGGAGCAGTATTATAGTAGTTATATTCTTGTATATAGAGGGCAGCATTATAGTAGTTATATTCTTGTATATAGAGGGCAGTATTATAGTAGTTATATTCTTTTATATAGGGGCAATATTATAGTAGTTATATTCTTATACATAGGAGCAGTATTATAGTAGTTATATTCTTGTACATTGGGGCAGTATTATAGTAGTTATATTCTTATACATAGGAGCAGTATTATAGTAGTTATATTCTTGTACATAGGGGCAGTATTATAGTAGTTATATTCTTATACATAGGAGCAGTATTATAGTAGTTATATTCTTGTACATTGGGGCAGTATTATAGTAGTTATATTCTTGTACATAGGGGGCAGTATTGTAGTAGTAATTTTATGTCTATAATTAAGCAGTTTTTCATACATCCCTATATATTGGCACTACATTATGTGTAGCAAACCCATCTGCAGCCCTCTCTTTCTGTGCCATGTGCGTAGCTCCTCCGGGGTGCAGCGAGTCCGGTGACATTTTTGCATTACTAGAGAGAATAATTTCCCGGCTCTTCAGGGTCTTCTCAGCGGTGACCCCTCGGATCTGTCTTCAGCTTGTCTGTTCTGTGCAGCCATTTACATTATTTTATCTGTATGTCTTCCCGTTTTAATTTTGGCAATTTAGAGGCATTACACAAATCTATCAGTTTTTGGAGCGCTCAGACACAACTATTCGCAGCACTGCCATTAAAAGCCAATATCGTGTAGTGGAGCAGTCACTGTGATTTAATGAGTGACCCCGTCCAAACCCTTCACTGTAACCTCCTGGTGTTTCTGCTGCTAGAATGATTTTCTGCACTAAAAGTCTTCACACTTTTTCCATTTTCCTCTCCCAAACATTATAATTGGCACTTGTTTGGCAGCGCACACTTGGCATTATACATAAAGCAAATCTAAACTCTGAGCATTCAATATACTGGGAGCCAAGCCTGGCAAATCCGCCTGTCTGAAAGTGACAGATATATTGGTAAAATGGTAATTACACCTAACATTTTATTTGTTTAACTCTTCTGTAATGGAAAAATTTTTTAAAGGGGTTGTGCGAAATTTAAAAAACAAAAATGAAATGGCGCCACACCTGTGCGCTGGCTTTGTCTGGTATTGCAGTTTAGCTGCAAAATATCCACAAGCTTCCGCAGGAGAGTTAATTTCAATTTATCAGGTTCAGGTACAGCAGCTCAGATGCCATTGAAGTGAATAGGATCTGATCTGCGGATCATAGGAATGAACACTACGCAGTGTATGGAGCTGTGGTGTTCCGGCTCCGTCCATACACTGTACATATGGCTGCAGCGGGGTCTCCTCTATGGGGTGGCATGAGTCAGACTAACACCAATCCAATAATGATACCCATCCGAAGGTTACGTCATCAGTATCTGTCTGCGACATTCCCTATTAGGGATTTCAATTTATGAAAATGCAAATATAATTACCATATATACTTGAGTTTTTCAGCCCATTTTCTTTATGCTGAAAACACCCCCCCCAGGCTTATACTCGAGTGAGGGTCCCACAAAAAAATTATTCTCACCTGTCCTCTGTTCCTGCGGTGTCCTCTTACCTGCTTCTTGTGGACTACAGGCATACTCTGTGATCACTGCCGGTGCAGGGACCGCCGCTGTTGCTGTCAGCGCTTTACTTCACTTGAATGATTTGTGGCAGCGTAAAGCATTCAACTGAAGTAAAGCAAAGACGACCACAGCGGCGGCTCCGTATACCAGCTGTGATCACCAAGGGGATCTATGTGCCTGCGGTCTTCAAGAAGCAGGTATGAGGACACCACGGGACAGGTGAGAATATTTTTTTCTGTGTATGTGAACTACGGCATAATAGAGGACAAGAAGGGGACCGGAATGAGGACATTACTATAGGATGGGGACATTACTACAGGCGTCAAAATGGGCACATTACTACCGGGGACAATATGGGCACATTACTACAGGATGGGCACATTACTACCGGTGACAATATGGGCACATTACTACAGAGGGCAATATGGGCACATTACTACAAAGGGCAATATGGGCACATTACTACAAAGGGCAATATGGGCACATTACTACAGGGGAGAATATGGGCACATTACGGCAGGGGACAATATGGGCACATTACTACAGGGGAGAATATGGGCACATTACTACAGGGGAGAATATGGGCACATTACTACAGGGGAGAATATGGGCACATTACGGCAGGGGACAATATGGGCACATTACTACAGGGGAGAATATGGGCACATTACTGCAGGGGACAATATGGGCACATTACTACAGGGGAGAATATGGGCACATTACGGCAGGGGAGAATATGGGCACATTACTACAGGGGAGAATATGGGCACATTACTGCAGGGGACAATATGGGCACATTACTACAGGGGACAATATGGGCACATTACTACAGGAGGCAATATGGGCACATTGCTACAGGAGGCAATATGAGCACATTACTACCAGTAGCTGCTGCATTTCCCACTCAATGCTTATATCCGAGTTAATAAGTCTTCCCATTCTTTTGTGGTAACGTTAGGTGCCTCGGCTTATATGTGGCAATTTTTGCAATATGATAACAGAACCCTGGATAAGATGCCATTCCCTTCACCACCACTGGGTGTGCACACTTAGATACGTATAGAATAAACATCTTCCAACAGAGTATCACAAAAAAACCCCCAAAAAACTAAAAAACTGTCTTTTCACACATTTATGGATATAAGATGAGGAGGACACATCTGTATATTTCGCCCCCCACCCCCATTGCTCTGCAGCCATTACATTACACCTCCAGACTCCGTTCTTCTGCCGGCTTTGCTTTATGAAAATGGAGAGGTTTTGTGAGATTGTGGTGTTTGCATAAACTGACACGGGAAAGTGAAATTCAAATTGAACTGGGAATTTCAGGCTCGTTAATGTGCATAATTAGTCCCTTGTCAGCTCGTGTTGCTGGCAAAATTTATTGTTTTTTGTTTTTTTTTACATTTTTTTCTTTTTATAACTTGCACATTTCTGATATTTCAGTTTAACATCTTGAAGGACTGATGTCATTAAATGCAGTTCTTATTCTATACGCAGGACTTAGGCTGGGGTCAGATAAGTTCTGCCCGGTTGTGGGAGATGACATCATTTATGAAGTGTGGCTTACAATTTTCCAAGAGGCAGAGAAGTTTTATTCTTAAAGGTTTTGTGTCATGGGCATTTATGCTTTTTTAAGCTGTGTGGTCCATAGTCCGAGTCAAATATGGCACGTTGCGGGTTTTCTACAGAGCCCAGGGTGATATCTGGCGTCACAACTGGTGCCAGGACACAAACTGTTTCTGTAGGACACGGTGGGGCTCTGGTTTCTCTTGTTTGCCTTCAAGCTTTGCCTCACAGGCTAGACCATGGGTCCCCAACTTGTGTCTCAAGAGCCACATGTGGAACCCCTGGATCTTGGTATACTGCCTTGGTGTGGTAATTTCTATGGAAAAGCTTGGGCTGTCATTATGCCGGCAATGGGGGCTCTGGGTGTCACTATCGGGAACATGGCACGCGACCCTCTCCGAGAGCTGAATGTGGCTTTCAAGCTCAGAAAGGTTGGGAACCACTGGACTAGACAATACAACCACCCTAATGGACAACCTCACCTGATCCTTTTGCTCAATATACAAGGTGAGTCCCCCCCCCCCCTTCCAAAAAAATCCCACCGTTTCTTACTGAAAGGTGCAGCTATTTTAGACAGGGTGACATGATGCACCTGTCGTGTGTCCGCTTTGATCACTTTCCTTCCAATTTTCTTGGTCTTCTCATAATCTTCTCATGGATGTCTGCAACAAAAACAAGTGTTCAAAGGTGCAGTTGTCTTTTTTTGTGGGGCACTGGCAATGGATCCTGCTCCACCAGCTTCACACCAAACTGTGTATACCGCTTCATTCCAAAAGGGGAACTTCCACAAACTGACCAGCAGAACATTTGGGTGTTTCTGTGATTGGTCGTGTGTGTACAGCCTTCATTATCGTGACACCCCATGTTGGACGCAACATTACTGCCCACTGTTGAGAACCAACCGAGAAGGAGACGATGATCCTCTTTGATTTCTTTGGTGAAATGAAAGCTGATTGCTGACTGTTCGCTCTCTTGGCACCAGCTATAGTGAAACCCCATTGTGTCTGCATCCTCTGCTCCCTCCAGTGCCCCCCTCCCCCCCGTAGCCATGTTGGACATACACGCAACGTTACTGCCTTCCGTTGAACCAACCGAGAAGGAGACTATGATCTTCATTGATTTCTGTAAGTGAAATGAAAGCTGACTGTTCGCTCTCTTGGCACCGTGTATAGTCAAACCCCATTGTTTCTGCCTTTTTTGCTGCCTTCAATGCCCCCCATAATAGCCATGTTGGACACATACGCAACGTTACTGCACTAAGAAGGAGACTATGAGCCTCCATTGATATCTTTGGTGAAATGAAAGCTGATTGCTGACTGTTCACTCTCTTGGCACCATCTATAGCCAAACCCCATTGTGTCTGCCTCCTCTGCTCCCTCCAGTGCCCCATCCCCAGTAGCTATGTTGGACATACACGCAACGTTACTGCCCTCTGTTGAGAACCATCCGAGAAGGACATGAAGAGCCTCATTAATTTCTTTGGTGAAATGAAAGCTGATTGCTCTCTTGGCACCAGCTATAGTGAAACCACATTGTGTCTACCTTTTCTGCTCTCTTCAGTGCCCCCCATGATAGCCATGTTGGACACATACGCAACGTTACTGCCCTAAGAAGGAGACGATGAGCCTCCATTGATATCTTTGGTGAAAGCTGATTGCTAACTGTTCACTCTCTTGGCACCATCTATACTCAAACTCCATTGTGTCTGCCTCCTCTGTTCCCGCCAGTGCTCCTCATGGTTCCTCAGATATCACTGCCACCCCTAGTTGAGTTCGTAATAAAGGTGGCGGCTTTGGATCCCCCATGTGTCAGCGACATGGCATACCTGTGGGTTTGCAGAAGTCCCATTCTTAGTCCAGGCCCGGGAACCCCTTCCCGGCGCACACACAGCTCCGGCCTGGGATTGTCGAGCCCTTTGTAGGAGGCCGCAGCGCAGAGTTTTCTATTCACACTTAGCCACTTCCAGCTGTTGTTATTGAAATCCTCACATAATCTCTCGGGGTCAGAGGACAGTCATCCATGACTGCGGCTCTAAAAAGGGTATGCTGATTTCAGTTGTCAAATATTGCCCCCTTTTCTCTTTTTTTTCAATAACCACCATTCTGCCTTTTCAACAGGAAAGATTCGGCCAAGAATTGTATTACATGAATTTAGAGTCTTAAAAGTGTTCCCTCATTGTAGGAACACGACATGCTCTGGATGGGATCATTCATTCCTCTTTATTGCGGAAAGACGGGTTTTTTTTCTTCTTTCCTGAGATTTCTTTGAATACATTTTGCACTGGACTTGGGCCGTCTTAGAAGCCACACAATGGACGTCTGCCTTGTTGGTAGGGAAAGTCGGGGCGTTACTAGTGCAGCCAAGACGATGAGATATCAGCCACTCCATAGTCCTCTCCTTATCAAGCCAATGCCATGGATTGGAAGGGTATGTCCACCTCTAACCACCGTAATATGTACATAGAAAGCCAAGTCCTGTTATTTACACTCCTCAGCATGGAAAATGCAACAAGAAGAAAAACATGTGGAATTATGGAAATCACAGGATGGACAGACATGCTACTGATCTGCAAATTGCAGAAAACATGGAAACAAAATTATCAAAAGTTCTCGATTTTATTCAGTATAGAATTTGAGCACCATGTGCAGAAATCCTGCCAGTTACAGCCTCAGCTGCTGTCTGTACGGTTATTAGTGGCCTTTCTAAGGTTCTGCAATTGGGCAAATCATCAAAATCCGCTGCTGTCAGCTCCTGTGTAATCACGACTAATGATGTACCATAATACATGTGCTCCTTTAAAAACAAGTCCAGAGATGTTGCAGCAAATATCACATTAGGCCTCACAGACTGCTCACAGTAGTGTTTAATATAGTACTTATCCTGTATTAATCCTGAGATACCTCCTGTATTATACTCCAGAGCTGCACTCACTATTCTGCTGGTGCAGTCACTGTGTACATACATTACATTACTTATCCTGTACTGATCCTGAGTTACATCCTGTATTATACTCCAGAGGTGCACTCACTATTCTGCTGGTGGAGTCACTGTGTACATACATTATATTACTAATCCTGAGTTACATCCTGTATTATATTCCAGAGCTGCACTCACTATTCTGCTGGTGGTGCAGTCACTGTGTATATACATTACATTACTTATCCTGTACTGATCCTGTATTATACTCCAGAGCTGCACTCGCTATTCTGCTGGTGCAGTCACTGTGTACATACATTACATTACTAATCCAGTACTGATCCTGAGTTACCTCCTGTATTATATTCCAGAGCTGCACTCACTATTCTGCTGGTGCAGTCACTGTGTACATACATTACATTACTGATCCTGAGTTACATCCTATATTATACTCCAGAGCTGCACTCACTATTCTGCTGGTGCAGTCACTGTGTACATATATTACATTACTTATCCTGTACTGATCCTGAGTTATATCCTGTATTATACTCCAGAGCTGCATTCACTATTCTGCTGGTGCAGTCACTGTGTACATACATTACATTACTTATCCTGTAGTGATCCGGAGTTATATCCTGTATTATACTCCAGAGCTGCACTCACTATTCTGCTGGTGCAGTCACTGTGTACATACATTACATTACTTATCCTGTACTGATCCTAAGTTACCTCCTGTATTATACTCCAGAGCTGCACTCACTATTCTGCTGGAGGAGTCACTGTGTACATATATTACATTACTTATACTGTACTGATCCTGAGTTATATCCTGTATTATACTCCAGAGCTGCATTCACTATTCTGCTGGTGCAGTCACTGTGTACATACATTACATTACTTATCCTGTACTGATCCTGAGTTATATCCTGTATTATACTCCAGAGCTGCATTCACTATTCTGCTGGTGGAGTCACTGTGTACATACGTTACATTACTTATCCTGTACTGATCCGGAGTTATATCCTGTATTATACTCCAGAGCTGCATTCACTATTCTGCTGGTGCAGTCACTGTGTACATACATTACATTACTGATCCTGAGTTACTCGATGTATTATACTCCAGAGCTGCACTCACTATTCTGCTGATGCAGTCACTGTGTACATACATTACATTACTGATGTTGTATTATACTCCAGAGCTGCACTCCCTATTCTGCTGGTGCAGTCACTGTGTACATACATTACTGCTCCTGAGTTACCGCCTGTATTATACTCCAGAGCTTCTGTTTTATATGCTATCGTATAGAGGGTGTTGCTGAGAGGGGCACTTTTCCCTAATATTAGGTCTCATTGTAGGGTATAGGTACAGATGTGTTCCCTCCATAATTCGGGGTTGAACGTGGGATCCCCTCTGCGGCAGCGTTCGTGCCGGTCAGCCTCGCTGTTTACCAGCTGCTGCAGAGAGATTTCCCTTATGTAACCTCAGACGGGGAGACGGGATCTTGCGATTTAGTTTGGTTGGAACGTGTTTCCAGATAATCCCAATCAGATGTTACTTAATAGATGGGCTTTAAATCTATCAAGGATCTGGGTGCTCGCTCCTGGAGGGGGGATGCCTCGGCCCTGATCTGCTCATGTGTTACCAGTCGCTCGGGGTTATCCGGGGTAACGAGTTATTAAAACTCTATCTGTTCCACATTTCCTGTTACGTTGCCTGTGCATTAAGGAGTCGTCCAGGTGCAGATATTTTATCCCTTTTCGAATCTTCTGAAAACGCAAACCGCACAATAACTCAGCCGGGCCGAGCGCTCTGTTTATGGTGTTTATCATTCGTGTCCATTTATAAAAATCAATACAGTTATGCGCGGTCTTTCAAGTGCTGGAAGATAACAGGCGGCGTATTGAAATATTAATTGCTGCTTTTGCGTTTCTATTTTGCAGGACATTTGGGCTTCCAAGACAGCTTTGTGACTTCAGGTGTTTTCAGTGTTACAGAACTTGTCAGAGTGTCGCAAAGTAAGTACCGATCTCCCGTATTGGTTTGTGGATTTATTTTTATGTCCAAGTGGTGATTATTGGGATACGTCCCTTTGGTTTGGATACGCAGCAGATTTTCCATGCAGGGTCGGGCTGTTCACATCCCCAGCATGTCAACTTTGTCCTGCAGATTTTTTTCGGAAATGCAAAGAATGAAATCTGCAGCATATCCACAGCAAAATCTGGTGAAATTCCGCAATTTGGACGTTTCCATACTGATGCAACATATTGTATTTTTAGGATGGACTTTTTCCTTCCTGGCGGAGGAGACCATGAACATGGAGGAAAATTTACTGATGTGTTTTGCTCCTAAGGCTGCTTTCACACATCCGTTTTTTGCAGTGCGGCTCAATCCAGCTCAAAAACCTATGCAACGGATGCGGCGAAAAAAACAGATCCGTTGCATAAGTTTTTCCATGCAGCCGGTCCGTTTTTTGACGGATGCAGCTTGATACTGAGCATGCGCAGTGCAAAAAAACGCATCTGGCGGCCAGATGCGATTTTTGCCGCAGGACGCCGCATCAGGCGTCCATAGGCTTGCATTGTAAATCGCGCCGTATCCAGCACTATGCGGTTTATTTGGCCGCACAAAGAAACGTGCCAGGCAACGTTCCATCCGGCCGCCACATGGGCTAAATATGCCGTATCCGGCAAAAAACAGACGCAACGCAAGGCCATGCGGCACAATACGGCGCTAATGCAAGTCTATGCGGAAAAAACGCAACCGGCGGCAAAAAAAAGGTTGCTTTTTTTCTGCAAAGCGCTGTATTGTGCCGCTCAGC